>NW_025920121.1:1264222-1505710 GCF_902686445.1 Sciurus carolinensis | reverse complement strand
ATACACACCCACATACATGTATGTACACCCCAATAAAAACATGAAAAAGATTTTGGTATCTTAGCATTCAAGATATCATTAAAATATATAAAGTGCCTGGAAATTAATCTCTTACAAGATCCCTAAGTCCAGTTCCTTGGGAAGGAAATTACAAAATCTTATTGAATTATGTGGAATAAATTCTTTTCTCTGGAGATATACAACAGGTTCTTGAACTGGAAGACTTAATATTAAAAATAAGTCATTTCTCTTTAAGTTTATCCATAGGTTTAAAATAATTTCTGTCAAAATCTGAGAGAGAGAAAGAATCAAGACAGAGAGAGGGACAGAGAGAGAGAGAGAGAGAGAGAGAGGAGAGAGACTGTATTGATAAAATGATCCAATGTTCACATGAAAAAACAAAGTTTCATAAGCAAATTAATTGATGTATAAGCTGGGGCATGTAAATTTCTAGACATCATGAATTATTAGAGAGTTATACTAATTAGGACCGGAAGAACTGACATGGGTAGATATCCTAATTATGGCATGGAAAAGCAGGCCTGGGGAAAGAACCACCTGTGTGAGAGAACTTGGCTTATGCAGAGCTGGCGTTGCTGATCAGTGGGGAAAGGAGAGAATTTTTAAAACGTGATGCTGAGAAATTTTTTCTGTCCACATGAACAAAAGTGATGACTCTTCTGCATTATACCAAAGAAATCATCAACTCCAGTCTGCTTAAAGACCTCAAAAAAGGATACATTTTATGATGTTTGGAATTCAATAAGATAGATGATCTTAATGATATTAGGTTAAGAAAAGTTTCCTTAAACAATGAAGAAGGCGGGGCGGCGCGCGGAACGAGTCGCGAAGGAGCTCAGGCTGGCGCCACTGGCTGGCGAGCCGGGCTGGCTGCGTCGGGGTTTACTCGCTTGCTGCATGCCCGGCCAGAGACCCTCCTGACAGCGCCGGCGCCCGCAGCGCGGGGCGCGTCCCGGAGGCGGTGGCTGCTCGCGCGGGCTCTTGAGTGCCTGGTGTCCGGGCTGAGCGGTCGGTGCTTGCCCTGCTTGGCCGCCAGCTCGCCCGCTCCGCTTGGCCGCCGCCCCTGTGTCTGGCAGGGTCCGCGACGCTGGGGCGCGCGCAGGTCAGGCTAAGGCCTCGTCCGGGACCCGGGTGGCCAGCGAGCATGGAGGAGAAGTACCTGCCAGAGCTGATTGCGAAGAAGGACTCGCTGGACCCCTCCGTCACGCACGCCCTGCACCTGGTGAACCAAGAAATAGAAAAGTTTCAGAAAGGAGAAGGCAAGGAGGAAGAAAAATACATTTACATGGTGATTAATAAGAACATGAAGCTGGAACAGAAGGTGTTAATTTCTGTAAAACAGTTTCCTAAGTTCAACTTTGTGGGGAAGCTTTTGGGTCCACGTGGCAATTCCCTGAAGCCTTTACAAGAAGAAATCTTGACAAAAATGTCCATCCTGGGAAAAAGCTCCATGAGAGACAAGGCACAGGAAGAAGAGTTGAGGAAGAGTGGAGAAGCTAAGTACTTCCACCTCAGTGATGATCTCCATGTCCTCATTGAAGTCTTTGCCCCGCCAGCAGAAGCCTATGCCGATGGGCCATGCCTTGGAAGAGACAAAAAGTTCCTCATCCCCCACAACATGATGAGATCAGACAAGCACAGCTCAGGAGCTAACGTATTGAATGTTGGTTCGAAAATGCAGATGTCCCAGTGGTTCTGGGGAAACCCACCCTGTGGACAAGCGGTGTGCCAGCCCCAGGGATAACCAGGGGAAGAGGAGGATCTCCGGAGTCACCGCCTGGCCAGTTGTCATTGGTGTGCCCCATGGCACTCCAGCTCTCAGAGGAGTCCTGTCCACACTGGGGCCAGTGAGTCAGGGAATGGCCTTCTCACTCCCAGAAGCAAGAGGGGTCCCCCTCCACTGGGCACAGACCTCCACCGACCCCCCTGACACAAGAGACCTATGGAGAGTATGACCACGATATGGATAAGCACTGTGTATGACGAACAGAATCACGATTCCTACGAGAACAACTACAGTGCACCTGCTCAGAGTGGTCTGATTATTATAATTATGGACATGTACTCAGTGAGGAGACTTATGATTCCTATGGACAAGAGAAGTGGACTAACTCAAGACACAAGGCACCTTCAGCAAAGACAGTGAAGGGCGTCTACAGAGACCAGCCATATGGCAGATACCGATTGTACTGTCTCTTGTTGTGAAATAGCCAATCTCCACCCATCCTGTATACTGTTCAAAGTAATTTTTTTTCTATGAAAAATCCCTTTTTAATAAATCAAAATGCTTAAAATATGAATGGATGGAACTTAAAACTACTTTGTTGAAACATCAACCTGGGCAGGAAAAAAAAGATGTGTAAAATTTTATTTCCAGTATGTATATGAAAAATAGGTCAGCAAAAGGAAAAAAAATAACTTTGATTAACTAGTGTTAAGACAAATAGGTTTGCTAATATGTTAATCCATTATTTTACCATAAGCCTCACCTTTCATTTTAAAGGTTTCTATAGAATTTATTTTATCTTTCAGAGGGGGTGGAGGATAGGGGGAGCACCAGTGTCTGATGTGAGGCAGAGGGAGGGAAGGGAACTGTGGATGAGTGTCTTTATTGTGGTTCTCTCCCACAAAGGAATGGAAAATACAGGTCAGGCAGGCTTAGACTGGCTAGTGTGAGTAATTTCCAGGTGCTGTGGTGCATGGAATTCTACCACCTCTCTGTTACCTGGCCCTGTGCAGGGCATCCGGAATTCCATCCAGTGCTTGACAAAGATCCTGTGGAGGATGATTGCAAAGGCTCATCCTAAAAGGAATTGCCGGATGTTTTGCTCCAAAGCATGGTGTTTTTTCTGCTGTGTTTTTCTGATAATATATTACTCATTTCAGTCTGAACGGATTGCTTAAGGGGATGAAGGGAATACAACAAAAATTCCAGAAAATATTATCTACAATCTGAAAAACAATGGGTCTTTACCACTAACAAAATTAAAAATAATTTTGCAACCATACAATGAGTCCCTGAAAGACTCTGGAGAAAATAGTTGTAGATCTGCCTTTGTCTCCAACAGGCTGGTTAAATTTAACGATGGTTTTGTTCACCTGTGGTGGTGAGGTAAAAGAATAAGGTTTCATAACATTCCTTCCTTCCTACAAGAATATTCACCCCTATAATAAATGTTGGTACACAATAACCATTGGGACCGCTGCCCCCTGTATCCCTTAACTCAGCAATTTAGATATTAACCAGATGACCTAGTAGAGATGTCACATGAGATTACTTGTCTATTGTCTTAACCGCGAGAATAATAAGAATAATCTTAGGTCACATAGAGTTTAGATATTAAGGAAGTAAATATTGTATTAGTTTCACCAACGTAATTAGATATTCTTAAAACAATTGTGATTAGGTAAGGATAATCTGTAAGGTTACTGTTTTCTCATAATTTTCTGTTCCTTGTTAAAAACAATTTCTGCCTATGCTTGAAAACTTCTTTAATATTAACCACAAGACTGCCATTATAGCCTGAAGAAAAATGTATATAAACCCAGCCTTCCCCAGAATAAAGTGGGATTGATTGCACCAGAACTAGAGTCTGTGTCTTTCATTCTCCATTCATCACCGATGCTGTCTCCCCGAGCCCCGTTTACCGGTGTGGAACCCATGGACTCCTGCTAGGGCTGGACCCCGGCAGCCCTGGGATGACAAGGGCAGTTTTTTTTTTTTTTCTTCTTGCCAACATGCATTAAAAAGGGAAGCCAATTTATAAGTGCAAATAATGTGGTATTCTTTTGTAACTCAAGTCTTGAAATGTTCTGTAGTGTTAAAAATAAGCAAAGTTTCCTCTTTCTTGATACTAAATGAACTTTTGAAAGAAAAAAAATATCAAATATTTAGAACTAAAGGACAGTCAAATTGGGATATAGCTAATGCAGTAACAGTAATTTAAAACACTTTTGTTAGTTAGCAAGTTATAGTGGAAATTCATAAAGTAAGCATTCAATATAAGAAATTGGAAATTAATATTAGAGAAATGGAAGGACAGAATAATAAAGATAGGGACACAAATTCAAGGATAGAAAATAGACAAAAGAAAGAACTAGCAAATGTGCAGTGGATTCTTTAAGAAGACAAAGTAGATAAACTTTTGGAATTAGAGATCATGAAAAAAAATGCAAAAAACACAAGTGAACATTATCAGGAAGTCACAAATTCACAGTAGAATTCATTAGAAAAATTTAACAAGCCCATGAGCAACTCGATGTAAAAAAAGTTACAGCAGATGAAAAAGACAAATGTATAAAAATATAAACTATCAAAACTTTCAAAAAATAATAGAAAAATGGAAACCTTTGTGTGGTATAATAAAATAAATATTTGGTCTTCGTACCCAGATCCAGTTCAGAGCTGCTAAAATCCTTAGGATTTTCCTGAGTGAAAAGAGTGTCTCTTGTTCTTCTAGAGTTTGGTCTAATAAGGTGAAGCCTGGTGGTGCCCCTGTGGCTTGGAGATGGATGCTGGTCACCGGAACTGGGTCCTTCCAGGTTCATTCCCTGACCTCCAGAGCAAGGAGAGGGGCAGAGACTGCATTTGATCACCAATGTCCAGTGATTTAACCATCATTGCAAATAATTAAACTTCAGTACCACCCTGAAAGAGTTCCTGGATTGGTCAGCATATTCGGGTGTTGGGATGGTAGTATACTTGGGAAGGGCCTGGAAGCTCCATGCCCTCCTCCCCTCAGGCCTCGCCTCTGCACCTTTTCCATTTGGCTCTTCTGAGGGGTCCTTTGTAATTACACTGTAATTAGAAGTAGAATACTTTCTTCAGTCCCAAAAGTCATTCTAGAGAATCACTGGATCTGAGGATGATTGCAGAAACCTCCAAGTTTGCAATCACCGGATGGGGGTGCAGGCAACCTGGGGCACCTGCCTAGCCCCATAAGCATCTGGCGTTGGGTGGGAGCTGTTGTATGGGACTGTCCCTTAACTTGTGGGATCTGCACCAACCATAGATGTCAGAATTGAATCAAATTGTTGGGCATTGTCTCCTCCAAATTCACATATTGAAATCCGAGACCCAGGGTGGTGGCATTAGGAGGTGGACTTTGGAGAGGTAATTTGTTCATGAGGACATGAAAATAACTCAGATTAAAGGCCTAAATGTGAGAAGGCAAAATGTTAAAAAAATATATGAACTTTTTAGGAGAAAATATAGGAGAATGTTTTTAGGACATTTAGAGAAAGATGTGGTAAGATTCCAAAAGCATAATATACAGAAAAAGAAATAAATTTAACTTTGAAAAATTTAAAGTTTGTAAACCAAAAAGACATTGTGACAAAGTAGAAGGACAAGTTGTACTCTGGGAGATGTTTAAAAACTACCACGCTGCTCAGTTAATATGGGATGGGTGGAAGGAAGGAAGGAAGGATGAATGGATGGATGGTTGGATGAGTGGGTGAATGGGTAGAAGGGTGGATGGTGAAGGAATGGATGGATGGGTAGATGGATGGGTGAATGGGTAGTTGGGTGGATGGGTAGATGAAAGTGTGAATGGGTAGATGGGTGGATGGTGGATGGATGTATCAGTGAATGAATAGACAAATGGATGGGTGGAGGAATGAGTGGAAGTAGATGAGGGAACTAAAAGACAGGTACTTATTTAATTATTCTGCCTGTCCTGTTAATGGGAAGGAAGGTTGAGTGGGTTTTGTTTGTTTTCATTATTTTTACATAGGGTATTAATATAAAATCTGAAGTAAAGTAAGGCAGATTAGGAGACATCTGCCATTGGAAAGACAATTTTATTCACAGTTCCCAGAGAGGGAGGATACACACCACGGGAAGGGGGTGAGAATATAGGGGGGAGCACCAGTGTCTGACATGAGACAGAGGGAGGGAAGGGAACTGTGGATGAGTGTCTTTATTGTGGTTCTCCCACAAAGGAATGGAAAAGGCAGGTCAGGCAGGCTTAGAGTGGCTAGTTTGAGTAATTTCCAGGTGCTGTGGTGCAGGAATTCTACCACCTCTCTGGTACCTGGTCCTGGAATGACAAGGGCAGTGTCAATTGTGGCCTCAATGTGAGTCCAGTAAAGGAGATGGTGGTGGTGCTGGCTCTGGGTTGGCTGTTGTGTATTTGGGAATCATGCCTCCTGGGTAGGGGGGGTGTGGGGAGGAGGGAAGGGAGGCAGGAGGCCATGGCAGGTGGCCCAGGCAGATCATGCAGTGGTCCAGGACAGATCACATTCAGTGATCAGATGCAGGGCAGGTGTGAAAACCAAGTTTGTAGAAACCAGAGCATGGTGCCTGAGCCCCTCCCTCCCTGTCTCTTTATCTCTGTTTCCCAGTGAATGACCGCCCTGTCTGTAGCCTCAGGACACAGGATGGAATCAGAGTGCCTAAAGCAAGAGTTCAATTATTGACATACCTTATTTTTGGTGCCTGGCACCCAAAGCCCAGCAAAGCCTGCCCAAGCCCTGGTTCCTGCCTTCACCTGATGTAGCAGATAAGGGACAGGCTGAGGGAGGTGATGCCCACGCTCCACCCCTGCATCTAATGTGGATCAGCCCATCTCTGCCCACTTGCCTCACATGCCAAGACCAGCTTGTTTCCGGAACGCTTTTCCACGTACATGCACAAAGTGCCTTTGGCTTTGGTGAGTGAAATCTAGCCTGGACTGATCTTTTGATTATTCATTTGTGGTGCTGGGGATGTAACCCAGGGTCTTGCACAATGTCTCAAAATTGCTACATGCCAGCCCTATGGACTGCCTTGTGGTAGCAATTTTGCAACATTCAAATGGCAGTTCAGCTGTTAGGATTTCTGCTGGGAGTGGTTTTCTGACACAGGCATTCCAGTGGCCCATGACATGCAATGCCTAGACCAGCAGAGGGGTGCCTCAGTCCACTCTGCCTCCAACATCCACTGTGCAAGGAGCCAATCTGGATGGAATGGCTCCTCCCAGGCTTCAAATCAGGTAGGTCACTCCCTCTGGATTCACCTGGCCAGGCCTGGATTCACCCACCTAAACCTGGAACCACTAGGAAGCCTCTGCTGCTTGGGAACATTTGCTCAATCTCCTAGTGAGCCCCTGCTACACAGCAGGCAGTTCCTGGGAGCCCAAGTGTAACTAACAGAGTCCCCATCCTCAGCAGACTGCAGACCCGAGGGTGAAAGAAAACCAACCACTCAACATGGAACTGAGGGAGGCCTCTTGCCACCAGCCCGCAAAGAGTTGAATCCTGTCAACAGCCACATAAGCAAGCTTGGCAGTGGATCCTCCCTCAGGCCAGCAGGACTGGCAGGAGGACCAGGACCAACTCTGTCATTTGCAGCCCCTGGTGCAAAATGCACACCCAGGGCCCTTGTTCAAAAATTACTGAGAACTTCAATCCACGAGGGTGGACCAGTGAGCTCACCACAGGGTCCCCGCTTGAATACAGTTGGCTTTGGGGAGGAGGAAGGAGGCCGAGGTGTGTGGAGATGTTGTATCTACCCAGGCAGGGGGAGAAGGGACAGGGGTGAGGGCCTCAGGGAGGAGAGGGGAACCACTGTTTAAAACCTGTTATTGCAGAGACAATATCAGAGCCTTGGAAGATGGAAAGTTGTTGCCACATGGGAAAAGTCAGGACTGGGATGAAGCAGGTGAGTAATCCAGGTAGACAGTAGCCACTAGAAGCACAGGAAGTAGGAGGCTCTGGCCTCCTCAAATCTCCAGCAGCTCAGGCCAGCCAGAGCAGAATGCAGAGGGTCTTGGATGGCAGATCAGTTACCTGTGCCGCCTGACAACTTTTCCATCCCCTGAGCAGCTGGAAACTATGCTATTTTCTCAGAGCTTCTGGGAGTCAGGAACTGGGTGTAGTTCAGCTAGGTCCTTTGGCTTACTGGTTCTCACAGGTCGCAGTCAAGATGTTGGTGGGGTTGGAGTCATCTCCAGGCTGACCTGAGGGAGGATCCAGTGCCAAGCTTGCTCATGTGGTTGTTGACAGGATTCAGCTCTTGCAGGCTGGTGGCCAGAGGCCTCCCTCAGTTCCTGCCCCATGGGCTTTTCCACAGACCCAACCAGCTCTAATATGACAGAGGAGAGAGACTTGGGTCAGGCAGAGCCACAGTCTTTTTATGACCTAATTTTGGAAGTAACAGTCCATCACTTTTGCTCTATTTTCTTACTAGAAATGGGGTGTCAGGTGCAGCCCACACTCCTGAGGTGGGGGATCAGTATGCTGCTAATAGGGCCAGCCTGTAGCACCCAGTGACTACAAGGGATTTAAATCCATGTGTTTCTCTGGGGAAAAAAAGAAAAACCTACAGGCATGGTTAACACTTGCAGTCAGCAGACTTTAAGTAAAGGAGAAGAGCTTTGATAATGTGGGTGGGCCTCATCCAATCAGTCCCAGCCTCAAGAGCCAAACTCAGTTTTCCCGAGAGGAGGAAATTCTGTGTTTGCTCCTGCTTGAGTCTCCAGCCTGTTGCCTGCCTGTGTACTTCCTTAGAATAAATCTGTTAATATTTACACATACATATTCTATTGGTCCTGTTTCTCTGTGCATATGGGCTCATGCCTGGGAGGAAGCATCATGGAGGCTGTTCTGGAGGCTGCCCTGCTGGTTCAGCTTCCTGGGGCTGCTGTAGCAGAGTGCCGCAGAATGGCAGGCTTGCACAGCACAGATTCATTTCCTGTCAGTTCTGGAGGGCTCAAGCCTGACATGGTGTCATGGTCAGGGTTGGTGTCCTTGGCTTGCAGATGGCTGCCTACATGTGTCTTCCCTCACAATGTATCTAGAATCCCTATTTCTTCTCATGAATACACCCACCAGTCAGGTTGGACTAGGGCTGGCCTGAGTGACCTCATTTTGACTTGGCTGCCATTATAAAGACAGTATCTCCAAGAGGACCACAGAGGAGCGAGGGGAGGCACCCATGGGGGTCCAAGGGGAAAATTAACTGGCCCCAAACAGAACTGAAGAAGAAGCCATTCAAGCACCGGCAGGAGTTGAATGGTGAGAAGCAACTGAGGCATCAGGGCTGTGATAGACGAAGGGCTGATCACACGGCATCACCTCAAGAAACGGGCATCCAGTGCACATGCCAATATTACTCTGTCAGGGAAGAAACGCAGAAAACTCCTGCTGCAGATTCGGCTTGCTCAGAATGAGAAGGCAGCAATGGAAGTGGAACTCCCTTCAAAACCAGTCAGGACTAGTGAAACACAATCCAAATGACAGATGAGCACACCAGAGTCCCTCACCTTGGGACCCGGGGTCAAAGCCACCCTATGGGGTCTCTCAGGTGGCCGTGGGCCTCCATCAGAGGAGCGTGGTGGTTGTGCCTGGCCTGAGACAAACAAGACTTTTTTCAACCCACAGTTCCATCTCGAAAACCCAGTGGTTTCAAGCCAGTATTATCATCTCACCTGCGGACCTTACTCAGAATTTTCCCATCATCCAGATAATGTCTTTAGAAAACAAGAGGCAAATCCCACCAGGTGTCTCCTCCTGTCTATGTGGTGCCCTTGTGTTCTGGAAACCTCAGCTGGTATTTCTGTGTAGTGACCCTGATGCACTCGAGAAGTGCTGGCTGCTGCCTCGTCCACAGTCTCCTGCTCTCGGTAGGTGGTGACTCTTGGGCCACACGCTGGCTTCCCCGCTGCTGATGGTGTTGTCTTCCATCTTCCCATGAGCCATGCAGGGCAGGTTTCTCCACTAAGTTGCTGTCCCTCATCTTGCAATTAGGGACCCTCTAGGAGAGCATTTTGAGACTCTGGAGACCTCCCTGCCTGCCTGGGCCACTTCCTCAGTGTGAGCAGCCACTGGTGGTTCTTGCCCGAATCCCGCATCACCAGGCTGTCTGTTGAGGGCAATGGTTGTTCCATGGTCCCCCTCACTGCCGAGCTTCTGCTCTGCTCCTAGGAGGGGCTGTTCTCCATGCCACACACCTGCTGCCTGGGCACACACACATGCACACGCACACGCACACAGCATTTGTTTTCTTACTTCTCAGTGTGGACTCGGGTTATCTTATTCAGTGGGTTATGAACCCTCATAGTGCATGTGTGTCGTGACTGCAGTCCTCCCATCTGGCGTGTGGAGCCTTCAAGGTCCACTGTGTCTCTGGTTGGGCACCGTCATTGTCCTTTTTAAAGCACTTCCTTGAGTTCATTCTTCCAGTCGGAAGAGACCTGCTGCCAGGGTGCTGGGTGCCAGGTCTTGGTGCCTGTGTGGGCCCAGTGGTGTTTGGTGGCAGAACTATCCTTCATGTGGTAGAATATGGTACAACAGGCCTGGCCTCTGTCCCCCGAATGTCTCTGGCACCTCTTACCGAGTCCTGATGACCAAAAACATGCCAGGTGTTCTGAGGGCTGGAGAGGGGACAGGGGCAAAATCGCCCTTGTTGAGAACCAGACCCTCTTCACAGACAACCCCAGGGGAGACAAGTCCCTGTGTGCACACGTGTGCAGTGTGTGCATGTCTGTGGACAAACACAGGCAAACACATGGTGACTGTTTCTCTGTGTTCAAGCCCTGAGTTCTGCTGCTTCCTCCAGTTGCAGCCCAGCATTGCTCAGGGGGGCCCGCACCCCATGTTTGTCATCTATCCCTGCAGGAGTGTCCTGTCCCCATGGCTCAGCCTGGCGAGCACACATCCTAGCTGCAGACTGTCCACCGCTGGCAGTGGACTTCTGGGCTCGCCTGCTTCCCTTCCACACGGCCTCTGTGAAAACATGAGCTGCCAATGCAAAACACCAGGCTGCAGGTTCCACCCAAAAGGGGTGACCTGTTTGTCCTCTTCACCATCTCGACCCAGCACCGTGTCAGCACCTAGTAGGTGTGCAATAAAAATGAGTCCTGTGCCTCGGATCCATTGTGTCCCCAAATGTTCTTGTGTTAAAGTCTGGTCCCCAGGCCTCAGCATAGCGAGGTGACGGGAACTCAAAGAGGCAGGTCCTCATGGGAGGTCTTAGGCTGTGGGGGTCGTCCCCTCCGAGGGGACAGTGGGACCCTGGTCTCTCTCATCTCCCTGTGGGACAACTGACTCTGTCCACCTCACACGTCACCCAAAGGCAACGGGTCCGCCCAGTCACAGACCAGAGCCTCCACAACCTCACACCGAGTTAGTCTCCCACTGTGCGATGGCTTCCAGAGTCCCTCATGGCAGCAGTCCCAGGCCTGCCTCTGTGTTCTATCAGAGCCTGCATGGTGTCAGGGAGCTCGTGCCCACCTGGAGAACTTCTGCGGGGCTCGCTCCAGTCCCACGTCTCGTACCACCTCATGTGGACTCAGGTTCTCCTCGTATAAGGGAGAGGAGGGAGAGTTCTAGAATAGCTGCTTTGATGAGCACTGGCCAGGTGCGCTCAGGACCCAGCTGGACCAGAGCCACCCAGAGCAGTGACATGTGGGTTCCCACATCTGACCTGTAGACAGCAGGATGGCATCCTGGGGAGGGCAGAGACTCAGACCATACAGCCCTGGGTTCAAATCCCCACTCAGCCCTGTCAGGCACAGCCCTGGCTCTTACCCACCTGGATGTGCTTTATCTCCTCGGGGGTGAAGTGGGAGCGCTGATGCCTGCTAGCTCCACCCAGCACCATCTTTGGTCAAGGACTTGAGGTCAGGACCAGGCAGGCTGTTTGGAGGGTGGCTCTGCCACTCTCCTAATCTTGACCTTGGGCAAACTTGCACCTGCCTTGTGTATCTGTTGGGAGAGCCAAGAGGTGTGGCTGTGCCCAGGTGAGCCCTGGACAGTGAGGTGGTGGCCTGGACCCCACAGACACAGGGACCAGGTTCTGAGGGAGCTTTTTGCTCCCTCTCCTGTGGCAGCTCAGCTGGTTAGGCCTGGTCAGCTACCCGCCCTGTGTGGACCACTCTCCTGGGGGCATTGCCTGAGCTGGACAGCCACCCTGTCCTGCTTCCCACAAGGGCTGGCCACCACCTCTATGCTCCCTTGGCCAGAACACAAGGATCATTTGGTCACATCCTTCCACCATGGGTTACTTCAGCAGCCTCAGTGCCTCCTTGAGGTCTCTGGGTTTCTGGGCAGCGTCTTCTTCAGCAAGGATGCCTTGCCTTTGGCATTTCTGACCTGTGAAGTTCTTGCTCACACTTCTTCCCCCTCCCTCCCCCCATTTCTTTTTGCCTTTTCCAAAAAAATGTTTAGGCTTAACGTTTTTCAAGGACTTCATGTTCCACCTGACTCCCTGCCCAGTGACTAAGGGCACTGCTTTGGTACAGTGTGTGGCCCCCCAGGGGTCTCAGGCAAGAGTGTGGTGGGTCTTGGACCCCTGTGTTGGGACCCTTAGTGTGGTCCCAGGCTATCTCTGGGGAGGTGGGGGTGTCTGAAGTTCCTCCAGGAGCTGCATTAACAGGAAGCACGTGCTTCTCCTGAGAATGTCAGAGGGTTGGGATCCTGGTCAGAGTCCCAGGGGGCCCAGGTACCCCGACATGCTCCTGGCACCCACCCAGCATCATACCTCCCCTCCCTGCTGCCTCCACAGTTCCCAGCCCAGTGCCTTCTCATCCCTGTGGTGCTGATCAGCTACTGCAGACCTTCATCCTGAGACTCCTTCTAGATGCACCTGGAACTCCTTTATAAGGCACCAGTTCTTTACCTCTGAGGAGGAAGAGTGCTGCCGGAACAGAGTTAGCAGGAATTGGGGTATTCTGCTGTCTGCCCATCCTGCACCCCCGTGGAGTGGCCAGGACCTTTGGGGTCAGTGACCTGCTCCAGGTCAGGGCCCAGGGCCAAGTTTCAGATGGAAGCTCTGAACATCAGGTGGGCGTGGAGAGCTGGGCGTGTCCTGGAGGCCCCTGGAAGAGGCTCGCACTGGCTGCTCCTGCCACCTGCCAGCCCTGTTCCCTGAGATGGGAGAGTGGGTTCCCCAGTGGATCTGAGATGTGGCTCCCAGAGGACAGAGGCCACCGGGAGTCTGTGCCAGACCAGTTGAGGCCTGAAGGGTTCTGAGATGGAGGCTCGAGTGGGAGGGACCAGCCGCTCAGAGTGACACAGGACGTGCCAGCCATGTGCCTCCTAGCAGGTAGCGTGACCGCACATGGTGCTGCACAGGACAGTCAACCTCCCGAGGAGCCCGCCCACCTCCAGATGCCCCCAGGAGCTGGTGGGGCAGGACTGCAGTGCTTGGTGGGGCCACAGTCTCTCCCCAACCTGGAGAAGCCACTGCCTCACCCAGGGCTCCGGGGTCATGGCCAGGGCTCCCTTCCCCGCTCACACCACCCTGAACCATTTGAGCGGTGGGCACAGCATTTTCCCTCCCGTCTGTCTTCCTCCATGCAGGGCTGGGGTGGGGGGTGCCAGCCACAGGCTCTCGCAGACTGTCCCTTCAAGAAAAGGACCTGGTGGCCAGAGGAAGGCCGGGTTCCCAGTGGATGTCCCTGCAGCTTCTCTGATCCACCTGTTTCCCTCCCAGAGTCGGCAAGGCAGGCTTTCCCACCTGGGGCTCGCTCTTCCCCATCCCTAACTGGGTACTCCTCTGGCCACAGGAACATAATCATTTTTTTCTGGAGGTGGGGACATCAGGCCACATGACGCTCTTTCCATGTCATGTCCCTTCCCATGACAGCGTTCATTTTTTCCAAGGCAGCAGAGCTCTGGGGCTGAAGCACCATGAGGGCCATATCGTGGCAACTGTCCCTGCCTGGATTTCAGTCACTCGCCCTGCTGCTGCGGCCCTGGGGGACCTTGCTTAAGAGAAGTCATTATCGGGACCAAGGATCTGGACAGGCACCCTCGGGAGCCCTTCTGCCTCCATAGGCCGTCATGGCCCCTGGGCACCAGCCTTGTGTGACGAGGCAGATCAGGGCCGGTGATCGGCGTGTGATAGGGGTGTGCAAGTGGACAGGTCTGCAGCCCGCTGGCACACACAGACCCAGTGACAATGGAGGATGGCAGAGGCTTTGCAAGGCAGAGTGGCCCCTCTTCCTGCAGTCCTGGATTTCACCCTCTTTCGTTCATTTCTTGACTCCTGAGCCCATGGCAGGACCCCGGAGGATGTGTTGGTGGCCCTTCTGTCACAGCGCTGGCATACAAGTGAGGACAGGAACATAGTCACAGGGCACGTGCTCAATATGGGATCGCTGGGCCATGGCGGGTGGGGAGGGCAACCTGGGATGCACCTTTGACCTGACACCAGCAGAGGCCAGGAGGGGGACCATGTCAGTGACCATCCCTGGGTGAGTGTGGCTGCAGCCACTGTGTCCTCCTGCTCCCCTGGGCACGGGGCCTTGTGAGGAGGGCCTCAGGTGGCAGGGTGCTCCCAGTGAGGGTGCAGAGGAGCCTTCCAACCAAGGGGGCCTCAGCTGGGGTGCCAGATGCCCTGGTGGGTGGAATCCATATGGGCGTGGGCAGGGTGAGCCTCAAAGACGTACCCGGGCACCCAGAGGCCAAGCAGACACAGGGTCCCATGCAGCATCGGCCCTCCCTGTGGAACTCTTGTCCTCCATCAGATGGCCATTCTTAGTAGGGCCTCTTGTACTTAATCTAGTAGCCTTTGTCATTATCCTTGGGACCTGAGGGAAGGGATGGGGGCAGTGAGGTAGGTGCCAGAGCTGCCGTCATCACAGAGGGACTGTCGGGAACCCCAGAGCAGGAGGTCACTGGGAGGTAGTACCCAGCCTCTCCACTCAGCCTCCAACCTTCCCTGTGGTTGGTGTCATGTCGCCCTGCCCCGGGAGCAGGGTGCTCGGCAAATGCCGTCGTGTGGGGGCGGGGGGGCTCAGGATCCACGCCAGAAAACTTAGGCCAGGCAGGGCTCCTGGCTGGCATGCCGGGTGTGGCCTGGGCCCCCTGGCATCCTAAGGAAGAAGGGCAGGAAGTGGTTCCAGGGTCTGTGGTTCTCAGATCAGGCAGGACCCTGACCTCTCTCGGTGCTCCCATAGGAGGAAGAAACAAACTAGCTTGCGGGGTGCCAGGCACAAAGCCACGTGGTGCACAGGGAGCTGTCCTGTCCGGCCGTCTTGGTGCTCAGACGTGCCTGCTTGATCACATGCAAGGGCAGAGGGCCGGGCTGGGCCTGTGGGGGTACAACAGAGCTAGGAGCACCACCCCAGGAGGGGCACGGCGGTGGGTGCACCGTCCGCACCCCGCTCCTCCAGCAGAGTCGCGTGGGGTTGGTGTGGCTGCAACCCAGAGCCACGTCTTCCCTGTTGGGCGAATGTGGAGGAGGGACCTTGACTCCTGGACCCAGCTGACACCCCCCTAGGGTCAGCATGAGAATGAGGAGGAACGATGCTGGGAAGCACTGCCCGTGGCACCACAGAGCGGGTGCACCCTGGGGCCCGGGTATCCCTTGCTCTGTGCCTTCCAGCAAGTTAGCTGGGAGTAGATCAGTAACCGGGTCCCGGCCTACTCTGCCACAGTGTGTGAGGCATGCATGTGCGCTCTGGCCTTCTGCTTCCATGTGTGGGTCTACCAAGCGTCCATCAGCACAGCCCAAGGGAAGAGAAGATGTGTCTGGACCCTAAGCTGACCCTTTGAGGCAGGGACTGAGGCTCAGCCAACACATGTAGACCGAGAGCCGAGAACCAGGACAAGCCACCCCCAGACATGTGCACACCCAGAGCGAGCCCTCGGGGGCAGTGTCCTCCCTCCAGATTCACCAGGCCATCTGTGAGAGCTGCTGAGGGAAGGGGCAGATCCCAGCCGAGCTGGAGAGCCTGCTGTGCTCACGGCCTCTGGTGACTCACTTTCAGTGGCAGCCACTGGTTCTGGGAGCCCGGCCTCGCCACACGCTGGGCGTGGGGTTGGAGGAGCAAGCCTTGTCTTGCTTGGTCTTCTGGTGACCTCTGAGGCCAGGGTGTCCCCATTTTGAAGTTGAGGAAGTGAAGACAGCAGTTCCCTGTCAGGCCAGGGAGCTAGAGAGCAGCCGAGCCAGCTCTGTGCCTGCCGCTGACCAAAGTGCCACTGGCCCCTGGCCCCGGTCCTGCCTCTGGTCTCAGCTGCAGGACTGCTGTGCACTGGAGGGAGGGAGAAGCATCAGTCTCCATGCTCCACACACTACAGGCTGGGAGCGGCCGCGGGTACTTGTCTTGCAAGTGCACTCTGCCACTTGGGGCCGTTTCTCAGAAGGGCCCAGAGTCGCCCTCTGTCATGCACAGACCCCACTGTGCCAGCACAGTGCAGGCCAGAAGCTGTGGACAGGGCTGCCGAGAGAAGGCTCACGGGACTCAGAGTGGGGGACCATCATGCCCACTTCAAAGGTGACGGCACTGGCCTCTGCATGCCCCAGCAGCCCTGCGAGCCTGGTTCCCCCATTTGCTGTGCTCAGTGCCCTGTCCCTGGGCCTGCTGGTCATCCTTAGCCAGCTCAGTGACAGCTCACTACAGGTGTGGGAGCAGCTGGTCAGGGCAGGACGGTGTGGCCCATGTTCTGTAGGAGATGCAGCACTCTGACTGCCGGGACCATTCCCCAGGGAGTAGGATGAACAGGAGGTCACCCTGGGCGGCAGCAGACAGGAGTCTGTCCTGGCTCTGCCCAGGAGCCAGGCAGTCCTTTGCAGCCCTGTAGGACATGAGTCCTGCCAAAGTCGTGCAATGAGCTTTTGTTGCTGGGAGAAGGTTTGTCTCCAGGGAAGCTGTGGAAAGGGCAGGCCCAGCATGGAGTTGGCCGCCTTCTGGTGCCTTCTGTTCCTCAAGATGGCCACTAGACCTGGCCAGACTACCTGCACTGTCATCCCCACGCCACCTGAGCAGAGCTCCCAGGAATTTGGACAAGGTGGCAGGGAGACCCTGGCTCCCCAGACCTGTGGTCTGTGGCTGCATTAGAGGAGAGCGAAAGCCAGGATTCCTGGGCAGCTGCCAGAAGCCTGTTCAGTGGGGAGGCCCTGGGGCCAGGTGGGAGCTGTTCAGTGCCCCTGGGGACTGCATGGCTTCTGAGCAGAGCTCAGACTCGAGGCGTGCTGCCCAAAAGGAGCTCAGGTGCCATGGAGTCAGGGTCCCAGGGTCAAGGTCAGAAAACACCTGCACTTCAGAGATGTGTTCAGGACTAAGCAGGGCTGAGGGACTCACCAGGGACCAGTGACAGTGGGAACCTGTCACCTCGCTTAGGCTAAAGGGACACTTGGAGGAAAAGGCAAGGGCCAGAGCTCTTGTCCTACAGGTGGGGCAGGGAAGGAGTGGCCACCTCTCCCACTGGGCCTCCCATCCACTTGGCCTCTGTGGAAACCAGAGTGCAAAGGAGCCCTGGTCATGGGCCCAGGAGTCACCTCCTACATGGAACTGGCCAGGAATGACCAGCGTCAGCCATCAGAAAACAGCAGGCAGTGGTTCCCAAGGGCAGAATGGCTCCTCTGTGGCTTCTTCTCTGACTACGACTGCACCCTCAGCGTTCCACTCTGGACCTTAGTCTTCCCCAGCGAGCCAGCTGGGGTTTGACCTCTGGATCCTGGCAGCATGGGTCACTGTCCCCACCCTGTGAAGTCCCAGAGTCCTGCACATTGGGTGCAGTGCCAGACCAAGACTGCATGTGTCCAGTCAGGGTCCACAGGCTTCGCTCTCCAGTCCAGACCTGCTCCCGCCTGCCCTTGCCGTCTCCGTGTATGAGGAGCAGGGCTGGAAGGGAACCCTCAGGACCCTCAGCCAGGTCGCCCTCTCCAGCCATGGCCACCCTCACTGCCCAACCAGGCTGGAGACGCACAGTGAAGAAGACACCATGGTCTGATCTGGGTGTGGACTGAGCACAGTGCCTTCCCTGCAGGGGTTGAGGTCAGGCAGGGGAGATTGGTAGGTCCTGCGGGGCAGGCACAGCTGCAGGGAGGGAGGCCAGGTGTGCTGGGCACTGGGAGAGCACCTGGCCACAGGCTGTGTGAGAAGGGCAGGCCTCCTGGCTGCTAGCAAGTGTGCGCACAAGGCTGGCATCCAGGGCCTGTGCCAGGGAGGCAGCATGGAGCCTCCAAAAAGGAAAGGAGTGGGAAGCTGGCCCGCTGCAGGCCTTGCCCACTCAACTTCCCTTCATAGTGAGGGGAGAAGGCAGCTCCTCCTCTGAGTGGGTCCAGGTCCCTGCAGTCCCTGGCCGCCAGGAGATCTGGGGTCCTCAGCACGAAGGGCTCCCAGGGAGGGGAGGCAGCAGAAGTGGGGTTTGGAGAGGCCTGTGGTCCAGGGACACAGCTCTCCAGAGATGCCCGAGGCTGTTGGGCAGAGGCACCAGCCACCATCGAGCTGGCACTGGGAAAGCAGAGAGGTGGCGGTGATCTCAGTGGGGTCAGTGTGGGAGGAAGCAGCTGGCAGACCTCAGCCCCCCACTCCAGTGTCCCTTACCTGGGCTGATTTCTCTGCAGCTGCCTTTTCCTAGATGGTCCCCTGAGCACTGGGGTGGCCCTGGGGATTCTCCATTGGGAGACGCAGGTCAGCCATGTGGACCTGTTGTAGGTGCGAGCTACAGAGTCAGGGAGGGACATGGCAGCAGAAGGGAGGGGACCCACAGGAGTCAGAAGAAACCAAAGGGGACAGATTCAAGACCAGTGTGAGGGACGGAGCCACCAGGGCCAGCAAAGGAGAATGGCACCAAGTGACACAGGCTACACAGTTGTCCCACGGTGGCCAGAGGGAGCTGGGCTTCCTCAGGAGCCGCTGATGCTGACAGGCAGTGGCGGGGAGCCTGCTAATGGTGTCGCCCTGCGCAGAGAGGACAGAACGTGGTAAAGGAGCCCCTGCCAGATGGGGCCCCAGCAGTGTCCATGTTGACTGCAGGGCACACGCAGCCTCTGTGGAAACAGAACCACTCATTACAGGCAGTCTAACAGCCCTGGCCCTGCTGGAGCTTGATACTGCGTGCTGCAGACAGGGAGGGTGCCTTCTGCTCATGTGCAGCTCTGTCTCTTGTCCCGTGCAGAGAGCCCTCAACGCCCTGTGCCGCAGCACCCACTTGTACAGCTAAAGGCTGGTCCTGGAGTGGGCAGACTCCGAGGTGACCCTGCAGGCCCTGCGGCTGAAGTTGGCTGAGCACTTCCATGGTAGGTGCGTCCTGGGGGCTGGGCCTCCGGGGTCCAGGGCTTCTTGGGAAGCAGGAGGGGCTGGGTCCCCAGGAGCACTGGCCCGAGCTGGGCAGCCACCCTCCTGTCCCTGTGCCAGGACACTGGCCACCTGTGGGCCTCACTACCAGCCCAGGTGCCTGCCCTCCTGGGCCAGGTGACAAAAGGAAGATGCCAGCCTCTTCCCACTCTGTCCGCTGGCTTAGTGATGGGTCATCTGGCCGGGGAACACATCCCCTCCTGCCCGCCTGGGAATCAGGCTCCAGCATGGGGCCAGGACAGTCCCTCCTGTGGCCCACCATGATGCCAAGGTCTCTGCCTAGTGCTCCTGCCTTCTCCTGGGGCCCAAGGCTCTCAGCCCTCCTGCGTGGGCTCCAGGTGCCATTGCCCCATCATCCAGGCCCCTCCTGGGGGGCATCCGAGGGCCCAGGGTCGCCCAAGGGTGTTTGCTGGAAGGCCCTCCCTGTTCCTCTGCAGAAAGAACCTGGAGCCGGGGCAGGTTTCCTCACCTGGCCAGGGAAGCCAGGCCTCCAGCCAGGCAGCAGCCTAGGACCTCCTGAGGGTGTGACTTCCAGGTGTCACATGCCTGGGGCCTGAAAAGCAGGGCCTCTGAGCAGCAACAGTGGAGCAACTGCACCCGAGTATCCTCAGAACCCAGAGGCAGCCCAGGGCCTCCAGTCATGGCCACCTGCCACATCTGCAGGACTCAGACCCCTGCTGCCCCACTGGCTGTCACCTGGTCTCCATTTTGCTTCCCCAACTCCAGGTGGGGCCCTGCAGCTTGGCCCACTCTGTTCCCTCTGATGCGGTGCCTCAACCCCTTCCTCCTGGACGCCGCCTCCAGGAAGCCCACCGCCCCCTTGTCTGTGCTCTTCCTCGCCTGTTGCAGTCGCTTTCTTGGTTCATTGTCCTTGCAGCACCCATGCTTGCTCAAGGTTGTGCTCTTCTTTGTCAGCGTTGGGTTCATCTCTGGGTCCCTGGCACCTGCCAGGCTGTCACCTTAGGGTGAAACATCTGAGCCAGGGCGAATGTAAAGCCAGAGAAGCAGAGGCTGCAGCCAGTCTCTATCTCATGGCTCAATAAGTCCCCAAATCCTGATGTGCAGAAAGTGCTCATGCCTGCTGACAGGGCTTCACAGGCCCAAACGCATGGTCCTCAGCCGTTTGCATAGGGACTCCCTGAGTGGAGGAAGGTGCCCACTCCCCTGAACCCACGGGGCCAAGGAGGCCAAGGTGGGTTTCTCAGCAATTCCACCCAGGGTTGCAGCCTTTTCAATGTGCTGAGCTGCACAGGCTGTACCCCTTCCCCCGGAAGTGCTTCTGTGGAATAAGCCCTCCTGGCCACTCGGCTGCAGTGGGCGGGTGGGCACTGCCTCATGAACACCCCATGTTTGCGCACCCTCCATGTCCCTCCAGGAGCCTATGAGGTGGGTGTGACCAGCCCATTCTGCAGATAGGAAAACTGAGGCCCGGGGTATCAAGGTGATGGTCGACAGGCAGCACGTGTGACCATTTCCCTCCCCAAACCTGACCTCAGTCCTGGGATCCCAGGGCAGGCCACCAGGCAGGGCTTCTAGCCTGGAGACGGCCGTGCCCTGGGAGCTCCCCCCCCCCCGCCCTGCTCTCCTCGTCCCCGAGGCCCCTGCAGCAGCTGCAGGGCCTGTCAGTTTGAGCTGTGGTCCTCTGTCCTCCCAGTGGTTCTCGTACCCTCTGTGCCCTTCCCTGTGGTAAAAGGTACCCAGCTCCTTTGTGTTCAGGTCACATTGTCCAGCACTCGTTGGAGCTGGCAGACCCAAGGGCACTGGGATCTGTGCCCAGTTCCCTCCCTGGCCCTGGCTTCAGCCCTGAACTCTGCCAGGAAGAATCTCGGATCTCAGGTGGAAGCCCCAGCTCTTCCCTGCCATGTCCCTGTAGGTGGGTGGGGGATCTCGGCTCTCCTTGCATGGGACAGGTCTCAGAAGGCATTTTGAAAGTTGCCCTGTGTTGGCCAAGACTTGGACGGGACAGAGGAGCTGAGGGAAGGGACAGCCAGGCAGACATTCCCCCCAAATCTCCTTCCTTCCTGGTCCCTCATCAGGTTCGTCATCTGCAACTCCAGTGCCGCTGGATCAGGTGCTGTTCTCGGGCCTGGTGTGTGGTAGGGTGAGCAGAGTGGAGGAAGAAAGGGAAGTTGCCACTGGCTGTGTCCTTTCCTTCCCAAGCGTGTCACAAGCCAGCGGGTCGTGGCATTGAGAGGCTTTCAGGACCTTGGGCCATGGTACCTGCCAGGGACACAATGGTGGGAAGGAAATCTGGCCTCTGTGCAGGTCCACAGCCAGCCGGGAGGCAGAGGGGCTGTATTTGGCTGGAGCAAGGCTCTACTTCCTGTGTTGCCATATTCCAACTGGGGACAGGCGGGCTGTGGTTAGCCGCTGTACCTGTCACCTCCGGAGCCCAGGTGCAGAAAGGACCCACATGGCAAGCATCTGGCAGCACCTCCCCCGCCTGTGCAGGCTGGGCCAGCCAGGCCACAAAAGCTAGAGCTTCCCCACTCACAGGGTCGTGTCCTGTCTGGTAACCAGCCTGGCTCCAGCACAGAGCCGAGGCATTGCCAGCCTGGCTGCTGGAGCCCTGTGCATCACCCACACCACTCGGCTGCAGGTCTGCTCAGAGATGGAACCTCCCATGCCCCCTTCTCTTGATTCCCTTGTCACACCCACGCCTCCTTTCCCTCAAATGTCCCAGTCTGCTCTCCAGGGACAAGGCCCTGGCTCTGCCCTGTGGGCCCTGCATGTAGCACAGATCCTGTGCTGCAGGGCTGCTTGTGTGGGAGGGACAGGCAAGCACCGAACCAGCACGGGGCTACCAAGACCAGCACCTGTGTGTGCTGGCACCACCAGTGATGCTCCCCATGTGCCAGGGGCATCCAACCTGGGCCCCCTTAGCCACGCAGCTGGCATTGAAGCCATTTGGTCTGAAGCCAGATTTTCCCTCCTTGTGCCTTGAAGCACCACTGATCTCAAAAGAGAAGGTCGTATGACTATTTGCTTGTTTGTTTTTGTACTGGGGATTGGACCCAGGGGTGCTCCATCCACCGCTCATCTGTATCCCTGGCCCTTTTATCTTGAGACGGGTCTCACTAGTGGCCCGGACTGGCCTCGAACTTGCAGACCTGCCTCAACCTCTCAAGGCACTGGGGTCACAGGTGTGCACATGTGACTTAGTGAAGACCCAGCCAGGAAAACAGTAAGGAAACGGGGAGAGCCTGTGTGGGGGATTTCCCACATGCAGAGGGACACACAGCAGTTCTCCTTCTCAAGTGTAGACATTCAATTTCATTTTAGCCCTCAACTCCCTAGAGAGGTGCTATTCCCATTTTACAGAGGTTCAAACCAAGGCCCAGAGAATTCTCCTGACTTGCTGAGGACACACAGCTCTAGACCCAGTGGAACAGATGACTCTGTTTTCTCATACCCTAAATCCCAAATAGCCTGCTCTGTCAAATCTGGGCTCCTGGGCCAGCGGGGAAGCCACTGCAGAGCATGGCCCCCAGCCTGGTGTTCTAAATAAAGTTTTATTGGAATGTAGCCCTACCCATGGGTTTGCATCTCACGCTGCAGGGGCAGCCGAGCAGTTGTGACAGAGCCCCTGTGTCCCAGGAAGCCTGAAGTCCTCACTGCCTGGTCCTCACTGGAAGTTGGCAGCCCCTCGGCCTTGTGGGCTGGCTGGGCTTGTGTACCCAAAAGCCCCAGATAGCTGATTCCCCCCAGATGACCGGTCCCTTCCACCTGCAATTCTAGCCTTCCAACTGCAGCTCCCCTCCCCTGCGCAGCTCAGGGGTCGGCTTCAGTGTGCCCTGGAGAGGGGCCCTTGCTTTGCTTCTGACTCACGCACTCAGCAGCTCTTTGCTGATCACCTGATGGTCCGGACACTGTCAGCTCTGGGCTGAAGAGAAGGCCCATCCCACACAGCTGACACTGGAGCAGGAAAGACAGATGATTACCAGATTGACCAAGTCCTGTGCAGGAAATGAGAAAGGATGACATCCTTCACCATTTCCCATGGTGCTTATGGAAGCTTCCCAAGGAGTCACCATTTCTCTGATTTGAAGGGACCAGGCAGCCAGAGGTAGGTATTCCAAGCAGGAGGAAGCTCAGGTGCAAAGGCCCTGAGACAGCCATGTTCAGAGCAGGCCATGGGAGCTAGGGAGCAGGTCTAGGGTAGGAAGGGGCCAGGAACACGCTGCAGGGATCAGCAGGGGTCCACCATAGCTGTAGGCTCATCTGGCCTGGCAGGGAGCCTGACTTTTATTCAAGATGCAGTGGGAAGCCCCCGGAAGGTTTAAGAAGGGGTGTGAGTCCCAGGACCAGATTTCCTCTTTCAGACCTTCTCCTCTCTATCTCTCGGGGTGGCAGCATAGCGAAGCCAGAGTGGGGTAGGTGGCCCCTGTCTTTCTCTGGTAAGCAAGGAGAGTAACCAGAGCAGAGGCCAGGGCTTGAGAGAAGAGGTAGATTGCACATTTTTGGAGAAGGTAGTGTCACCAGGCTGGATTCTAGAGGGCAAGAGATAAAGCAAGCCTGGTGCACAGGTCTTTGCTCTGAGTCACCCAGCATGGTGGGGTCATGGGATGAGCCATCCAGGAGGCTGGGAAGAAAGGCATGTGGGTTTCTGGGCTTGCTGGGTTCCAGACACCTATCTGGACACCCATGGTCTGAAGCAGATGACTGAGTTGGGAGCTCACAGGTAAAGTTGGGGCTGAGGGGTGCACTGGGAAGTCATCAGTGTAGGGATGATACCTATAGCCTGCTGCAGCTCACAAACCCTCTTCCAGAACTCTGTCCTCACAGGACAGCACATTCCAAAAGACCAGGGACCAAGAGCCTTCATCCTGGCGTCCACCAACCTTGCAGACAGGCCTGCTTGATCTGGACCACAGAAACATGGTCATCAGGCTTTAAGACTCAGGAAACTTCCAGCAAGTACGTGAAGTGAGAATTCACTTCAGAGCCTCCCTCTCTTGTGGTTCCTCCGCCACCTGGAGCTCCACACTTTCAGGTCTAAACTTGGTGCCATGACCCTTCTGAAGAACCCTGCAAGAAGAGGGCAAAGGGGGCTGTCCCAGGCCATCACCAGGGTCCTGACAGGAAGGCGTGGCCGAGGGCCTACCTTGCTGGATTTGGGTTCCTTCTCCATGCCCTGGGACCACTGCAGCTGCTGGAGGCAGGATTGGTAAGGTCACAAGGGGGACTATGTGGGCCGAGGCAGGGAGTCGGTGGCTGACTGTGGACACAGAAGGGGGTTTGGAGACTCGGGGGCCCAGAGGCCAGCTGGAGCAGGTGTCGCACAGCCTCCCGCCCCTGCACCCTGAGCCTCGCTGCAGGTGTTTTGCAAATATTTCCAGGTGTTTCTGCAGTATCCTGCGCAGGCACCCTGTCCCCTGGGAGTGGCTGTCTGTGTGGCAAGGTGCTTGTCCCCAGTCCAGCTAAACTGTTATTGACTTGTGTTCTCTGCATTCTGCAAACACTTCACTCAACCATCGCCTGCGCGGCCAGAGATTGCTGCTAGGGCTAATGGGGAAGCCAGCTGTGCGGGCGTCTCTCCTGTTCCTCCTCATCAATCATGGAATTAAACAGACAGGAGGGTTGCGGGGCCATGTGGGAGGGGCAGGGGCCCAGCAGGAGTGGACAAGGGTTTGGGAGCCTGGGGACGGGAGTGTTGGAAACTGGTGGAAGGAGGTATGGCTGCTGGAGGGCAGGGGGGCAGTTGTGTCTCTGAACCTCGGGCTGGCCAGGCCAGGAGGCACAAAGCCACAGAACAGAAGTTCTACGACTGGCATGACCTAGGGAAGCTAGCTGGAATTTGTGGAGGAGAGGAGAGAGGACAGGTCAGAGGCCGCCAACTGCTCCCTGCTGAGGGCACCCACAGATCTTGTCCACTGTCTTGTCCACTAAATAGGAAAGCAAAATGACTTTGAATTAATGACCAGTATTTTGTTATTGGAAGATTTGGTCTGAAAATCAAGATTCTGACCTCTCTTGGGAAAGCGCATCTGACCTCCCTGGTCCCACTTTCCCATGGGGCACTTGGCCTGGGGAGGGGCTACCCATTTATAGAAAGTATGAGCCTCCTGTTTGCCGCAGTCCTCAGTCCTCCCTATAGTTGACCCTGGACTTCTGACTCCATCGCCTCCCTACCTGGTCCCAGAGGAGATAGTACTATCTCTTCCCCCTCAACCTCTGCCTCCACCCAGGGCCCATGTCCAAAGGAAAGAGGGGCAGCTGACACTGACCCATGCTGGCCGAGCTCCTGAGACCTGAGGCCTGAGCAGAGTGGCAGGTGCTGCCCTGGCTCTCCTGGTCACTGTCTTTTCCCTCTGAAGAGTCCCCAACCCAGGAAGCTCCCCAGCTCTCCAGCTGGTACATATGCACATGAGACAGACCCCGAAGCCCCCAGGCTTAGCCTGCACCCACAGCCCAGGCTCAGGATGCACTCTGGGTAATCCAGGCTGCAGAACCTACACCCCTTGAGCATGGTCTCCCAGTGGCCAGACTAGTGTCCTAAACCCCATGCTTCCCAGATGTCTGAGCGAGGTCACCAGGCCAGGCTGAACTTGGGGAGCCAGAGTCCCTCACTCCTGGGTCATTCTCAGCAGTGCCCATGGCCCCAGTGACCCCCGTTGCCCACCTGTGGGAGCAGATGCAGGCAGCAGTGGTGTCTGGTTCTGTCTACCCAGTGCAGGGTGCAGCCTGGAGACTTGGCCTGCACCTTTGTGTGGAGTCCCTGCTTCCTGAGGGAGCCAGGTGGTGTCCCCCACCACAGTGTAGGTGGCTGAGCATGAGCCTCAGCTTGGGGGACCTGGAGAAGGCCCCACGTGGAGCACCTGCAGTCACGTGATGTACCCAGAACCTAGGTCACCGCCTCCTTGTCTGAAAAGTGGAACGCTGGTGTCACCAACTCAGGGATCTCTTTAAGAAAGTCCACAGCCTGCCCTCCCAGAACCCGCAGGTGCCTGGGTCCTAGACCTGTTCTGCACTCTCTGGCTTAATTAGGGCAGCTGGGTCCTTTGCTGGGCACTGAGTAGCTCCTGGGTGGCCTCCCAGGTTACCTTGGACCTGCTTGGGTACATTTAGCATTTGCTCAGTCCCTCCTGGAGCTGCCCTGGCCTCAGGGTCTTCAGTCGGTGTTCTGGAATCCTCTGTGGGGAGCACTGCTGCTGGTCCTGTCCAGGTAGGAGCTGTCCAGGTAGGGCAGAGAAGACGGGACCCTGGGGATGCAGAGCCCATCTGCCCCTCAGGCTGGCTCCCAGGCCCCAGGCAGTGCTTCAGCTCCCAGCACTGGCCCCAGCATGAGCCTGGGACTTCGTGAGTACTCAGTACTAAATACCTGCTGGGACCATCCAGAGCCCCGTGAGGCCTGTCCCCTTGAACAGATGAGCAGGCAGTCCTGCCACAATCATCCCAGGGGTAGACGCAGGGAGGCACCTGGGCTCCTGCCTGGGGGCAGCAGGGTGGAACCAGGGAGGAACCAGGCTGAGCACCAGTATCGTGGGGGTCAGGCCAGCAGAGGCACCTGGCCCCAGGGCACCCATACCTGTGTGCCTGTGCCCGTTTCCCCAGGGGTGGCCCCCAAGGGCCAGGATGGCAGGCCACTGAGTCCTAGCCTGGAGCCTGGCCTTCCGGGCCCTGCCACCCTCCCTACCTCACTTCTGCCCACCCTGCCCCATCCCCCTGGCCTGCTGGAGCCGAGCCAGCTCTGGGCCTACAGTAGAGGAACCTGCCTGGGACCGGTGGCTCACAGTTGGCCAAGGCGTGCCTGCCCTTCTCACGGTCTCCTGTCCCCGTTGCCCAGTCAGCACCTGGCATGGAGGGGTAGAGGTGCATCCGTGTATTGCAGCACCTCTCTGGACCCCAGTCACTCATGTGGGTGCCCCTCCAGGGCCCAGTTGAGGCCAGGCTCGTCTGTTTGGGCACTTCTTGATGCTGGTGATAGCCAGAGAGGTGATCCCAGGAAAGCGGGAGGACGCAGGGCTGGGGCCAGCGTTGCAGCTCCCTGTCTGCCCACCTTGCTGGCGGGGGTCTCCTGGGGCTCCCTCCCAACCTTGAGGTGGCTGCAATCGTGGCCTCTGCATCTGTCTGGAGCTCTGAGGGGAAGAAGTGGCCTCCCCTCCTGACTGCAGGAATGTCAGAATGAGCAGCGCCATCCTGAGCGCCCACTGTGGGCTGGGCGCCTCCCTCGCATACAGCCACTCTGGCCTTTGAGATGGTCTCGCCATCCTCCTGCCTCAGCCTCCCAAGCAGCCGGGCCTCCGGTGACAGCCCTGCACTGGCTCACGTCCTCCAGCACCCCAGGCAGAGGGGTGGGAACTGTACATTTCATTGTCCTTGATAACTGCAGAAACGGAGCCCAGAGAGGTGAAGCAACTTGCCCAAGGTCACCCAGCCAGGATCAGCAAGGATGGATCCCAGGTTAGACTGGACCCCGAGTATTAGCCCCGGCCCCTCCTCTGCTCAGAGCCCGGCGGGCCTCCCCTCCCCTGGCTGCTCAACCACCTCTCCTCATGGCTCCTTGCAGAGCCCCTTCTCCCCGCCAGCCACCGCTCCCCCCAGCTTGCCTTTCCTCAAAGTTCTACCTCTGGAACAAAACCCGTGAAGTGCTCTCCTGTCCCCCGACAGGCCTGAACCCCACCTGTGCCTTGCACACAGGGCGACCTCGCCAGCTGGGGAAGAGAGACACCGGCTGGCACTCTGTCAAGGAATTAATTGAAATCTGAAATCATTAGGGGCCTCCAGACATGCAGACTGGTGGCTGGAGGTTGGGCGGGCGGGACGGCTGGGGAGGCTGCACCTCTGCCAGGCTCCCTCCCAGGTCAGTGTCCGGATGTCCTCTCCTCCTTCACCTGACACCTTCTTGGTTCTGCAGTGTCTGTGGGGACCCCATGAGGCTTTGATGTCAGAAGTGGGGTTTGCAGCTGCC
This sequence comes from Sciurus carolinensis, assembly GCF_902686445.1. Classification (NCBI taxonomy): domain Eukaryota; kingdom Metazoa; phylum Chordata; class Mammalia; order Rodentia; family Sciuridae; genus Sciurus; species Sciurus carolinensis. Next base: position 1,477,765 of record NW_025920121.1, on the reverse strand, counting down.
CCTGGAAGCAGGACTGGTGGGTGATGGGTGTCCTTGGGGCGCTTGACCTGGCTCAAGTCCTGTGGGAGGGCCTGGCCGAGGCCTTGAGCTCAGGTCCAGTGGGGGGAGTGTGTAGGTGACTCAACCAGGGCCACCCCATGGGTCACGGAGCTGGCAGTCACCATGTGCCCTCGTGTCCTGACAGCAACAGCAGGTGGCCCTGTGTGGCATGGTGGGTCCTGCCTGTTGACGCTCACTGCCTCCTGGAGGAGAGGGCCTGGGCCCTGCAGCCTAGCCAGGCAGGGGGGTGGCAGTGGCCCAGCCACCGACAGCCCGCTTTTGCACCAGCTCTGTCTGCACTCCCTTGAGCATCGCCACTCCACCAGGGGGGCACAGAGAGGCAGAGGCTGTTCCCTGAGGCCACACAGCTGGTCCATGCAGAGCATGGTGTGGGGGTGTGTGGAGGGTCTTGCAGAAAGGAGACCCCTCAGCTGCTCACCCTAGACTGGCCCTAGACTGGTGGCACTTCGTCTCCTCTACCGTGGGCCTCCCTCTGACCCCACAGTCACACCCTCCATGCCACTGCCCAGTGTCGGGAGGGAGCAGAGCAGGGGACCAAACAGGCAGGTGTGGTGGACGAATGACGAAGTCCAAGAGTGGAACAGGCGAGCTGAGCACTGTGGGGGAGGGACAGGAAGAGACCAGAAGTGGGGGACATGGGGAGAAGTGGACTTTAAGTAGGGAGGTCAGGGAAGCCTCACCACCATGGCCCCTGGGTGGCTCCCTAGATGGAGGGAACAGCCAGGCAGGGCCTGAGTGGAGTGGCAGGTGACCCAGGAGCTGAGGCAGTGTTGACAGGGTGACAGGCCTGCTCCAGGCCCTGGTGACCAACCACTCCTGGTTCGACTTCCCAGGGGAGGTGGCACCCACAGAGGTTTGGAGAAGGGATTGGAGGCCAGAGTCCACAGTGCCTGTACCAGGCCTGCAGGGAAAGGGAGTAGTGCTCAGGACTGACCTGTTGGGAAGCTCCGACCAGCGTCCCAAAGGGAGGCTGGTACCCTGCCAGGCTCAGGCTGAGAGAATAAAAAGTCCTGTGGAGCTAAAGGTGGTGACTGCAGCCAACCCTGGGACCCCAGGCCAGTCTGGCCCAGGAGGACAGGCCCCAGGGGACCCTCCACCCCTGTGGCCACAGGTGTGGGCAGCAGGCCCACAGCCCAATGGCTGGCCTGCTTACTGGTGCCTATTACCTGCCCACGAATTCAATTTCCAGAGGCCATTGTGCACCTCAAGAGCTGGCCATCACCAGTGACCCTGGCCTTGAGCGGCACCGGGTTGAGGGAAGCCACAAGCCCCACAACTCAGCCCTACACTCCCGTCCTGTGGGCAGCTCAGCAGCACCCTTGGACTGGGGGCCCACCTGCTCGACCCCCAGGGGTCTCAGGAGCCCCACTGCATGCCAGGCCGTATGCTGAGGCTGGGGTCACAGAGCTGCAGGGGACAAAGGCTGTCACATGGTGCTGGGTGGTGGTGCTGGGCCGGGAACCAGTGGGGGGTGGACAAGAGCTGGACCAGGCCTCCAGGTGGCACCCTTCACAGCCTGGACCAGCTCAGGCAGTGCCCCGGGGACGTGGGTCTCTTCCTAGGTGACTGTTGCCTGGGGCACATGTCCAGGGGGCTCCCAGGAGGGTGGGGTTCCCAGAGAGAAGGTGATGGGGCTCAATCAGACCAGGGCCGCGTCCATCAGTTGGGGGCATAAGTGGGGAGGTGGCTCAGGCAGGTCCCCCTGGGCCAAGCGCTGTGCTGCCACCCTAGGGGTCTCAGCACCTGGAAGGCTGGAGAGGAGGAGGAGCGGGAACCTCGTGTGGCTCTTGAGACCTGCTCTGTTCGAATGAAGTCTTCAATTGAGTGGACTGTCCACCATGAGATGTTGGCCTAGCAGAAGGACTGACAGAGAGGCAGCCCAGTGCTCAGCCTTGCTGTCCTGTCTCCTGAACACCTGCTCCCGCCACTGCAGGTAATAACGTGGGCTTCAGCGTGGCCTGATGTCAAATCCATGCTGCTCCCTGTCGCCTGGCCCGCCCTCACCTGCACAGGAGGTGACAGCTGCTGTGGGTGGAGAGGAGTCTGGCCGTGGTGCCAGGAGGGACACGTGGGGGCCCCAGCCACCTGCCTCCATCCCTCCTGCCCTCTTCCCCCTCTCCTCACAGAGAACTCCTCTGCACTCCTCAGAGCCCACCCCAGATATCCCCTCCCACCAGCCACTCCCCATCACCCCTCCACACCTCCCCGGGGCCCTTCACTGAGTTGCGACTGGGTGCCCGCTGCTCACTGTGCCATGAGAGTCTGTGGCCTCCAGTCCCAGGAGTGGGTCCTGCTTGTCCCCTCAGCCCTGGCTGGCCTTGACCTGCAGGGAGGAGGAGGAGGCTCACGCAGGGACCTCCTGTGCGGGACGATGGGGAGGAGACGTGGAGGCAGGAGGGGCTCCAGGCAGTTCCCTGCCCTCATGCCACCCTCTCATCTGCCCTGCTCTCCTTCCCTCTCCCCTCCCCTGATGTCCTCCATCCTCCCGTCCTGCCTCCCAGTCCTCTGCTCCTCCCGGTGCCCTCCCCTCATCCTCTCCCTTCTCCTTACCCTTGTTGTCCTCCTCCTTTCTCGCCATCTGGGCTCCAGAGCCCCTGAAGAACTGGTCTGTGGTGTTGGACGGGATCCTGGAGCAGCTGGAGGACAGTGACCCTGACAGAGAGGAGCAGACCCTTCAACTGTGAGCTGGCACCAGAGGCACATGGGTGGGGCCCTGACTGGGGTGGAACCACCACAGGTCCAGGGTGGAGGGGACAGAGCCCTCTGGCCATTTGCCTAGGACCCCACTGGCTGCTCCACCCTGCCAGCCTGAGGCCACCCAGGGTCCCATGTGCTGAGAGGAGGGTCAGGGTTTCAGGGTGCAGAGACTTGGGGACTTGCCCCAGGGGCACAGCTGCCTGAAGCCAGGACCCTGACCCCGCCTGGAGCAGGCAGTGCTGGGCGAGTCCTGTGCTCAGGAGCCAGGCTGTCCAGGCAGGACCCTGCCCACCAGCTCAGGCTGGGAGGTCCTGGCCCAGGTCCCTGGCCTCCCTGAGGCTGCGCCACCTCACCGCCTGGCACCTGCAGCAGCCCATGAAAGGGACAGCCACGTGCCGAGCAGGTAGGAGCCTCTGCCCTTGCCTCCCCCAGGGCTGCTGTGTGAGGATCCCACCTGCAATTGTCCAGGGGACTCTGTCCACCTGTCCTTGTCACATGGACCAGGACCCTGGATCTACTCCAGGGACACCTCAGAGCAGCTACTGAAGCATCAGGGCCTGAGCCGAGCTGTCACCAGTGCCAGTCATGCTCCACTCACAAGCTGGGGGCCTGTGGACATGCCACAGACCTCACTCCTGACCAGCAACCTGAGGGCAGCCCCCCAGCAGGGTTGTGCCAGCACCAGCAGCGGGCAAGACGCCCCAGAGCTGAGAAGCCAGGTCTCAGCCTCATCTGAGCCCCAGCAGTTGTCCCGGCCCCTTGACTGCAGACCTGGGCGCTCCAAGCCACAGTTGTCCTTCCGTCAGTGGGCACTGACCTTGCTGGCTTGGTCAGTGGGCCGGGGAATAAACCTCAGGACACTTGCGTGCTGTCTGCTTCCTAACTGGGACTGTCGGGGGAGCCTGGCGGGAGCCCAGAACCTTTGGCGTTCTGCATCAGCCCCGCATTACATTTTTGTGGGGACGAGATTCCAGTTCTTGTCCAGTGTCCGGGGGGCTTGTGTCCCGAGCAGGCTGCCCAGTGTTCAGCACTCAGCTCGCTTCCTGTGGGTCAGGCTCTTCTCACTGCCAGCTCAGCCCAGGACACGGTGGAGACAGACCCAGGAGGCTCGCTGCCCAGCGCTATTGGCTCCTCGTTGTGGATGTGGGTGGGGTGGGCAGCAACACTGTTGTGGAGGATGAGGCCAGACAACTCCAGGTCCCTGTCCCAGGTCACAGACTGAGGGCCACACAGGATGCAGGCCAGGCCTGTCTGACCTGAGACCAGGAGCAGCAGAAATGAGGGCCTGCTCCAAAACTGGCCAGGATGTCCCTTCCTCGGCCTGACCAGGCCCTGCCCTGGGGCATGCTGCACAACAGGGGCAGACCCATGAACAAACAGGAGGTCACTTCTCCACAGAGGTCTTGTGGTACCCGGCACCCAGCCATCAAGCTACCCCCAGTTAAACCCCGTTCCTGCAGGAAACCCTGTGACCTGGCTGGATCCGTGAACTGGATCCACCTGGTCCAGCTTAGACCCTTTTGGGGCCTCCCCTGCACACAGAAAGTCAGGTCCCCTCCCCAGGGCAAGGCCCACCCCACCTGGCCTCACCCAACCATCCCTTCCCATGGCCTGTGCACGGTGCTCACCCCCGTCTTTCCTGTTTCCCTGAGACTTGGCCTGAATGGCACTCCACTCATGAGTGCCTCTCCCGGCCTCAGCACCCATCCCCTGTCCCCGTGCTTGGTTGCAGGAGTCACAGCACTTAGTGCAGGGGACAGCTGGAGCTGGAACAAGGGTCTCCATGACCCTGGGGCCTTGGCTTTGGAAACTAGTCTTTAAGAAGTTAGGGGCCACGAGGACCGTTGTTATTTTTACGATTGTGCTGTGGTCGTCCTGGAATGAAGTCACATGTAGCTAGGTGACGCGGGAAGCCAGGCTGGGTGTCCGCCTGCCCAGAAGAGGGGCTTCATCATTCCTCCTGTGGGGCCGCAGCTGGAGCCCTGCTCCGTCCAGCAGTTGCTGTGAGTGGGGAGATGCAGTCAACTGACAGGAGGTGGTCAGCCCTGGATAATGACCTGGGGGCCTTTGGGAGGGGCTCTGGTCCAGTTTGAGTGACAGTGGCAGCTGAGCAAGGCTGGGGCTGGATCTGCTGTGGGGCCTGCACCTCCTGACCCCATAATGACTCCTGCAGGGCAGGAGAGAGGGTCATGTGTCATTGGGGACCTGTGACCTCCAGAGGGTCATGAGGGAGCCAGGAAGAGAACTTGACTGACTGGACCAGAGAGTGTGCCTGGGAGACAGAGGCAGCACCCAGGCCAGAGGGATGCAGAACACAGGGACCCAGGGCCTGGAGACAGAGGCAGCGCCCAGGTCAGAGGGACACAGAACACAGGGACCCAGGGCCTGGAGACAGAGGCAGCGCCCAGGCCAGAGGGACACAGAACACAGGGACCCAGGACCTGGAGACAGAGGCAGTGCCCAGGGCCAGGGTTCAGAGGGAGGCAGAACACAGGGGTCCCGGGCCTGAGAACTGGAGCGGCACTTGGGAGATGGGGCTGACTGTGTCCAGAGACAAGGACCCCACCTGCTGACTCTCACGAGGACCTCAGACCTGCCAGCTGACTGCATATCCCAGGTCCCTGCTGTCCAGTGTAACCAGCGGGGGGCACCAGCAGGCGTCAGGGACTGGAAGAGGAGCAAAGCCACCCTGTCCTGCATGGCATCCTGCCGAGATCCAGTCCTGCCTCTGGTGTCACCACCCTGCCCAGCTCCCTCCTGTTGTCACCCAAAGCCGCTGGCTCTCAGGTCTCCCTTGTTGCAGTTCCCCTGCTGTGACAGGGCCAGCCTGCTGGGGAGGCACTGAGTGAGGATCCTGGTGGGACCTCAGGGGACAGGAGTGCAGCTGGGAAGGACAGCCACACTGGAGGCCTGGGGAAGCCTGCTGGGCCTGGCGGGGAGGGGCTGTGCAGTGGACAGGGCCCTGGCTTCCCTAAACAGGGCCTGCAGCCACCTGCAGGAAGGAGACAGTTGGACAGGGACCGAGGGAAGGGAGGGTTGAGGCGGTGGCAGCCCTGCTTCAGAAGACCCCCATCCCAGTGTCCAGGTCGCTGCCTCTGTGCCAGTTCTCCATGTTTTCAGAGATGCATAAGAATCCCAGGCTGGCCACGTCTGTTAAGGAACATTCAGGTCATGGGTGGACAGCAGGGTCTCACGTATCCTGAATGCGAAGTGGGGATCATTATTATTATTATTATTATTATTAATTATCATTCAATGAGGAGCAGATGCCCAGGATGTCAGATCAGGGCTGAGCCAGGCAGAGCACAGGGCAGGGCCGAGAGGCTCCGGGCAGAGCCTGCGTCTGCAGGAAGGGCGGGTGGACCAGGCTCTCATTACCCACATGTCCAGCCCCAGGTGGGCCCATGTTTGGCGGGAAGCAGGCAAGCCTGCCCCCAGGAGCTGGTGCCCTCCTGTTGCTACATCCCAGCCCTTAGGACTGAGTGTCACCAGGTGGCAGGGGACCGGGCAGAATCATCTTTTCTGCCTAACTCGGGGACACTGGGTCAGCTCCGGGCCAGTCTGAAGATGCACATGTGGAGGAGGGGCAGGCAGGAGGTGGAGTTCCAGCAGCCTGGAGTCTTCTGCCTTCTTCCGGGAACTTGGGGACACATGAACTGGCAGGCGCCCCAGACAGAAGCCAGAGGGTCCTCCGCTAGCGTCTCATCACTTCTCAGGAGTGGGGCAGGTGGAAAGCAGCCCACCACCCTGCAGGCGGGAGGCAGGGACTGGCAGGCTGACCCTCCTCATCCTGCTCATCCTGCTCTCCATCACGGCCCTGGGCCAGGGGACCTCTGTGCTGTGCAGGGACCTGAGGTTGCCCCACCCACCTCACGTGGCTTCCCTTGCTGCGTGGACACTGCTGCCTCCTAGCCCTGGGCCCCCAATGGATTGGACAGGAGGGTCTCTCACTCCATGTGGCCCCACAGGAAACAGGCCACTTCTGGGCTCCACGGTGAAGAGGGCAGGAGGGATTACCCAGGGCCCGACCTGCAGGCTTTGGGGAACAGCGCTGAGCTCGGTCTTCACACCTGATTTGATTTGTTCTGCTTGAGATTGAAATAGGAAATGGTTGTCAGTCAGATGTTCAAAGGACAGGAGGGAGGATTTAATTTTAAATTAAAATTTAAATTTTAATGGAAATGCTTTAACCATTTGGTGCACCTTGCAGGAAAGGAGCGCATCCTCTCCTGTGGGCGTGGGCTTCCATCCCCCTTGCTGGGCTCCTCCAAGAGCCTGTCCTTGTTCCCAGCAGCATTCTGGATGAAAGCCCAGGGCAGCCCTTGCTTCCCAGGACAGGGTCCCCCGTCCTCATGCTGCCCTGGCTGTGCCTGGGCGCCTCACGGCCCACAATTCTCCCAAGTTCCATACGGGGCAGGCCTGGCCCATAGATGCTCTGCTGAAACCCAGCATCCTTGCTGCCTCCCAGCTGTGTGATGTCACCCATCCTGTTCTCAGACTACAGGGCAGTGACCATGTCCATGCAGGTCACGTGTTCCTTCCTGGCAGGCGCTTAGCCAGCACTTGCTGAAGAACAAGGGCCACTTCCTCCTCCCAGCAGCCACGGGGGGCGAGGCCAGGTGGTGGGATATGTGGACACAGGTGGGTGACCTGTCCACCAGAACACTGTGCAGAGGGAAATGACTGGGACCAGGGCCCATGGGGGAGCAGGCAGGCTCCACCTGCAGGATCCCAAGAGTCACAGTGCCTTACCAGGGAGTTGGCAGTGGGCAAGGACCACTGGACAGAAGACCAGGCCTGGACAGAGGAAGAGGAGCAAGGGCGCTGACTGAAGGGTCAGCTGGGAGAGTGGAGCCGTGGCCAGCATCCCAGCACCCCAATCCAGAGATGCACTGGAGGAAGCAGGGGGCAGCACCTGAGGCCAGCTCATGGGAACCAGGGGTCAGGTTTTAAATCCTTTGGGCTGGAGATGACCAGGGGCCATCAGGTGGGGAGCCCTGGTCAGGGGTGAGTCCCCGTGCAGGAGCCTGGACCGAGGGCGTGATGGGAGCTGCCCCTTTGCTTTAAGAACTAAGAGGCAGAGGGGTGTCTAGCCTGTGTAGGCAGAGCCGGCACACAGCTCAGGAGCTTCTAGGTCGTAATTTGGTTGGGTTTGGGCTTGGGCTTGGTTTGGCCTTGTTTGTGGTTTTGCAGAGCTAGGGGTGGAGCAGGGGCCTCGTGTGTGCCAGACAAGCAGTCTGCCTCTGAGATGCGCCCAGGCCTGCCATCCCTCGAAGTGACCAGAAACCCTTTCAAAACAAAATTAATTTAGCTCGTTTTCACGTTTCCCACAAGTACAGATCCATAACTAGCTCACCCAGTTTGTGGTTCTCCCAAATTCCAAGGAATGCCTGTGAATCGATATGAGAAAAAATAATAGGAATATAAATATAACGAAGCACAAGGAACATGACTGAAATCACAAGTCAGCAGACCATGGGTCAGATGAGCTGCTGTTTTTATAAATAAAGTTTATTGGCACACAATCATGTCCGTTGGTTACTCATTGTCTGAGGGAGGTTGCCACATGTGGCAGAATTGAGGGGTCCATCAGACCCACCTGGCCCTTTGCATCCAGCGCTGTCCCTGTTCCCAACCAAGGCTCACCTGACTCACAGATTGGAAAGTCAGTTACAGCGAGGTCAAGTGGCTTCCCTGAGGTCACCGTGGCAGAACTCCTCTGCCCGCCCTTGCATTTCCTGCTGCCTGACTTGTCCTGAGCCCTTTCTCCTGCTGCTCACCAGCACCAACTGGGTCACATCCCACTTTCCACAGCACAACCTTGACTTGCTTCATGACCTCTCTGTGCCTCAGTGTCCTCCCTCTGATGTACTGGGAGGTTCCTACTACGTGTGAGTTCTACACAGCCTTGGCCACTGTCACCCACGTCCTGGCACCAAGGTTGTGCCCCATGGCCTGGCAGGCTCATCTCATTCCTGACCCCTGGGAGGCCGGAATGGTCCAGTGTGAGTGCCAGACCAAGGTCTTCTAGATCAGCCACAGGACAGAAGAGATGCAGCCTTGTTACAGCATTGTCAGAAACCAGGTCTCATCCCTCCCATCCCTTAATGAGTCCCACTTCCCCTAATTGCAGCTCTCATGAAAATGATCTGCTGGGGCCACAGCACCCTGTCCCTGGGCTCGTGCCAATAGCAGACATCTTCCTGTGCAGATTTCCAGATGGCAGCTGCTCCTGCCTTCCCTGGGGACTGTTGGAAACCCTCCCTTCTCCTGGTCTTGGGATTCCAGGTGACGCTGGCATGGGCACACAAAGCACCCTCAGGCTCAGTCCCTCAGCTAAGTCTTGGCAGAGTCACAGGTTGGGGTGGACACTCCCCTATAGGTGAGGAAACAGGCTCCAGGAAATGAGCCGGCCACCATGGCCAATATCCCAGGAAAGTGCAGGCAGGAAGTGGATCTCCAAAGAACAGCGACTTGCTCTAAGCTGGGGGGATGGCTGAGTGGTGGCCTTCAGGGAGACAGCGGTAGGTTAAGGTGTGTTCGGCTGCGGTGCCAGACACAAACATCAGCAGGTGTGTGTAAGGCAGGGGGGGTTCTCCCCCAGGGGATTGGCGGGTGGTGAGTGTCCTGGTCTGACAGGGACTGTCACAGGACACCAAAGTTAATCCCCTTACACAACCCAGAGGACTGCCCAGGGCTGCCCTCCAGCCAGAGTGAGGGGAAGGGATATGAACTCATGCCCTTCAGGGACACAGCATGGACATCCTCCCATGGCTCCACTCACAGCCCTTTGGCCAGGACATGAACACATGGCTGAGCCTAGCTGCAAGGGATGCTGGGAAATGGAAACATCACCCTGGAGGCAGTAGGTCCCCCGAGGTCGGGACAGCTCTGGCTGCTGCCTGGGGCATTTTCAAGATGATCCTGACCTCGATGCCCACCTCGTGAGCTGCCTCTAGAATTCAGCCATGTAAGCATGTTGGGTCCAAAAGTCGAATGCAGTCAACCATTCTTAACCCTCTGAGCCCCTTAGCAGGAGTGTCCAGGAGAAACTCCAAGGAGTGCGTGGAGCAAACAACAGAAGTGCTTCTCTCACAGTTGACAGGCCAGAAGTCTGAAGTCAGTGTGTCAGCAGGCCAAGGGACCCTCCCTGGCTCTTCAGCTCATGGTGGCTTCAGACGCCCCCTTGCACCAGAAGCACAGGCCGGAAATCCCCACTGCCTGGATTCTGCTCTCTGGGTTCCTGTGAATCTGCACCTGCCTCCTCACGGGGACGAGACCCAACCTCTCAGGGCCACTACCAGATCCCAGGGATGTGTTCTGAGGTCCGTGGGATGTAATTGAACCCCTCGTCCCTCAGACTTGCTGATTGCTGTCCTACACCAGGCTGGCGAGACCAGGCTAAAGGTCCAGCCCCATGGACTCCTCCCCAGAGCAGCCGTGACACTGTGGTCCCGGCAGGGACAGGACCATGCACCAGGAAGGAGGGGCGAGGAAGCTGAGGGAGAATGTTCTGGCTGAAGGGGAGATGCAGTCCCTGCAGTGGGCACAGCCAGGAGCTAGTGGGAGCCTGTGCCAGCCGGTAGCTGTGCCCACCCCAGCCCCTTTTCTGTTGCCTACCCCTGCTGGGCCTGTAGGGGAGGAGAGTGGCCAGGCAGAGGCCACACCCAGGGCACTGTGAGGTCCCCCTCTGAGGACCCACGCCATGTGCCAGGTCACACAGTCCTAGTGTCCTCAGCCTCCCCAGGCGGGGACATGGGCATGCAGCTGCCTGGGGTTTCAGTTGAATCCACTCGTGCATGTCAATCAGTAAGGGGACCCAGGTTGACTAATAAGCAAAGCTTTCACCCCAAACTGGGTCTGGGAAAGGAGAGTGGCAGCAGCAGACAGCAGCCAGGTGTGGAAACGATGTGATCGGAATAGGAAGATCCGAGAGCTGCAGGTCCCAGGGGGCCTGTGCCATGCCAGCCTCAGGAGCAGGGTCCCCACAGGCAGCAGGCTGGAGCCCTGGCCACAGCACCACAGTTGAAGGGAAAACTTCAAATTCAGTTCCTGCCTCTGAGTGGGACAGAGGGCACGGGGCTTCCTGGGAATGGAAAGAGGCGACTGTCATCCGGCCAGAGGCGGAGGGTGTGGCCTTTTGGGACTCTTGGTGTCCAGCTGGCATGGACTGTGGGGAAGCCCCGCAGGGCCTCCCATCCCAGCTGAGAACGGGGTTCTCCTGTCTCCAAGCTCCTCCTGACCATAGCTGTGCAGCCCAGGACAGGTGGGCTGCTGCCCCAGGAGGGCCAGGACCCTGGTCACCCTTGTCCTCCCCACACCAGGACACTGGAGGCCTGAGTGCTGCTGTCCAACAGCACTTTTCTCTCTCTCTTTTTTGTAATCTCACAAACTTCAGAGTGAACTGTAACAGCCAGGCAGAGCCGTGGCCAAGTCGCTGCCATCCATCTGACCCTTGCTGGGTCGTGTTCTTCGTGTCCCTACCCCACCCTGCACGATGTCCCCCAAAGCAAGGCAGCCACCTCCTGCAGGACCCACCTGGTGGGGGGGTCACTGTCCCTGGTCAGGCGGGCTGGTGACCATCTGCAAGGCCAGAGACACCAGCTGCCTCTTGGGAGCAGCGAATGTCTGACTCCTTGGCACCCCAGCCCTTGGAGGAGGGTGCCCCAGCCTCTGGTGCCCAGAGCTGAGATAACCCCATGACCTGCCCCCTCTGACCCCAAGGAGGATGCTGGGTTTCCCCAGCCACATGCCATGTGGACCTGGCTGCAGAATCACCTTGGCCTTCAACCCAAAGCGAGGCAGACATCACAGGGTCTGCAGTTCCCTACAGGTGCACAATGATCGCCAAGCCCCAAGTGGGAAGGGGCCCGGGAGACAGAAACGTGGGTCGCCCTCTCCTCACAGCCACCCAGGCCGCATGGGGTGATACAGTGTCCCAGTCTTCATATTTCACCTATTGTGTGTAACTGGATTCTTATTTCTAAATACAATATATATAAATATATACAGACATATGGCCTTTTAAACTGTGTGCCTGGAACCACTCTCCAGAGGGCCTTTCCTCCTGGACTGGAGGGACCACCCTGTCAACCACCAATGACCTGGGAGAGGGAAGGTCCTGCCGCCCCACCTGCCCTCCATGCAGGGAACCGGGTCAGCCTTTCAGCCCACCTCGGCTTACACGTGTCCTTGGCTGATGAAATATTCTGCTTGGCCCTTCTCCCCCTGGGACCTGCCGTCTTTCGGGAAATGGGTTTGTATGACAGTGACCGCCACGGAGCACGGGCAGGGGCTGTGCTGCCTCCTTGCTACCTTTATTCCCATTCCCTCTTTGGTTTTGATTCCGGCATGACTGCAGAGCAAGGGCTCAGGCTTCCCTGGGATTTGGCCAAGGCCTGGTGGTCCCCAGAGACATTGAGAGGAAGGGTCCTACCCGAGTCCTGGCCCATGCTCCCTGGCAACACCCCTGGGGCCAGCAGACCTACACAGAGGCCTGTTCCACACTTCTGCAGAAAAAGCTCTGTCTGCACCCAGAGACCTCCCAGGGTTGGGGGTATGTGCATCCTCTGTCCTGGATGCTCAGCGGTGAGGCTGGACAGAACCTGGATGAGGGCCGGTTTCTGAAGAGCAAGACTGAGACCAGTGCAGTGGCCAGTGTGTGTGATCCCAGTGACTGGTTCAGGAGGCTGAGGTAGGAGGATTGAAAGTTTAAAACCAGCCTCAGCCATTCAGTGAGACCCTGTGCAACTCAGCGAGTCCTTGTCTCTAATAAAATATAAAGTGGGCCGGGGTTGTGGCTCCAGGGTTAAGCACCCTAGGTCAATCCTGGTACCCAAAACAAGGAGCGAGCCTAGCTTCCAGACTCTTGCAGCAGCAGGGGGAGAAGGCTGGGCCTTGTGCGTGGAGAGGAGACTGGCTCTGCTGTGTGGGGTGGACAGAAGTGTGCGGGCTCTGTCTGGAGGACCTGGGGGGTCACACACAACTCCCTGCTTCTTCCCCTCCACTCCTTCTTCCTGTGTCACTGAAGCACTTGAGTCTAGAATACACTAGAGGCAAAAATGGATCCGAGGCAGGTGGGCAGGGGCCAGGCAGAGGGTGGTCCTCGAGCCCCTCCATCGCCCCCTCCCAGAGCAGCAGCCCCTCCGTTGGGCCCCCAGCAGGCAGCAGCCAAGTGCCTACCCCATGTCCCTGGGACTGGGCGCAGGAGGCCCAGAGTCACACTTGGAAGAGCTTCACGTAGGGTACAGGGTCAGTAAGACCACAGCCCAACCAGGGAACTCCTCGTGAGAGGCGCAGAAGTTTCTGGAAGAGCAGAGGAGGCGAGGTCCAGGCAAAAACACAGCAGCATTTGGCGAGCACCGTGGTGAGCTAGGTATGGGCTGCAAGCGTGGAAGGCTTCAGGGAAATGACCCAGGTGAGGGGCCACCCTCTGTCCAGGCTGAGACTGCACTGCCAGGTCCCTCTGTGCAGTGGCCCAAGTCCACACAATCTTGCAGCAGCACCGCACTATGGGACAGCATCTGCTAGCGACCTGGAGCCAGGGCACACCCTTCCTCACTCGAGGTCACTCATTCCGATGTGGATGGAGAGTCTGGCACCCATGACCAGGACAGGCCACTCTGACCCCATGGGGTCTCCTGGGGAATGAACTCCATACAGCAGGCAGGGAGCAGGGCCAGCAGGAGGGCCGAGCCTGAGCAGGTGGTCCCCCCCAGGGGGGTGACGGAAGGCCATGACTTGGGGACTAGGAAGGTCCCACCCACAGCTGTGGTGGACTGAGTGGGGACAAGGCATTCCAAGGTCCAGAGCAGGTTCTGTGGCCCTCGAGTTGGCCAGGCTTCCCAGAACTCCCAGCTCACTGTCATGAGTGGCCTGCAGAAGTGTTAGCTGCACAGAGGCAACGTGAAGGGCTCGCTGTCCCTTCCAACAGGAAATGAAACCAGGCCACAGCATTGTGTGGGGGCAGGGTGGACAGGGTGAGATAGCTGGTTTTTTCCATTTCTCCAGCTGGGTTACCTTCCATTTGCTTTCCCAGCCCCTGCACCTGCCCCCAGCCTAAGCAGAAATCTGCGAGGAGTTTTCCAGAAAAGTGTTTGTTCTTTTAATCAAAAAAGAGAAGGAAGCTGCAGGCCTTCTCCACTTCCCCTTTCTTTTGCCATTAACTTGGATGTGATGTCAGGAGCTTCAGCAGCCATTTTTCTACCTTGAAGGAAAGTTCAAGAGAATCATAAAGACATAGGAGTTGCTGAATCCACAGCAGCCACCTCCCTCCAGATCTTCATTATATAAGAACTACGACCCCATTTGCTTAAGACATGTCGGTTTTTCTGTTACTTGCTCTCAAAAGCATTTCTTGAACTGCTACGTGGAATAAGGTTTGGGGGCTGAGAACAACTGAATATCAATATGGGTGACTCTGAATTCAAAACAGAAGCCTTCCAAGATGAAAGTGGTCCTTTGATGGTCAATTGAACCTACATTGACATATAAGCCATAAGTGGCCTGAGACCCCATCTGTCCTAGAATTAAGGCCTGAAATGCATGCTAGGCAAAGCATTCCAGGGCCATGACTTGGGACTCTGGCTCCAAGAGTCCGGTGTCCAGGTAGCCCCCATCCTGCCTGTTGATCAAATGCCACTGGGCTCGTGGGAAGCCTGATGCCTGCGCAGGGGCCACCCCAAACCCATCCACCACTGTGGCAGTGTCAAGGCCAAGTGCAGCTCTCTGCCTGTGCCTGAGCCAGGAGGACCTGCCATCAGTGAATGTTTGCTGGGTGGACAGTGGTGTGCAATCCCGCTGCTGATGGATAGCAAGGCGGCGGCCCCAGGAAGCAGCTAGAACCTCCTGGCTGCCGTCTCCTCTGCTGCTGCTCAGCCAGGTCATTCTGCCCCTGGAAGATTCCAGATGTGGTGTGAGTGCTCAAGATCAAACCCAAGTCAGCAGTAGAAACTGTGAGAGGCATGGAGACCCCAGGTGTGGACTTAGCTGGCTTCCTGGCCTGGCCTGGAACAGCCTGGGCCCCAGCCCTGAGGGATCCACCTCCCCTCCTAAAGCAAAGGAAGAGCTGGTGTCCACATGTTCACCCCTGAGAACTGGATTCAGGGTGTAAGGGAAAGAGAGAAGCAAGGGAAGTATCTCTTGAGTAGGAACTCGGGCACGAAGGATCCCCAGCGGGATGTCCCCCGCATCGCTGCCAGCAGCTTCGAGGCTGGGAACAACCCCACCATCCACAAAGACTGGAGAAACAGATGTAGCATTTGCCAGACTCCTGACACTGCTCGACCACGGAGGGAAGCCCCTGCCAACCACGAGGTAGGGACAGACATGCCACAGGTACCCACAGAGATAAAGAGCCAGGACCAAAATCGCTGAGTGTCCCTCCCAGGGGAGTCTGAGGGGAGAGGTGGTCAGCTGGGGGTGGAGCGCTCCCTGGTGGTGAGTGACTGGCTCCAGGGTGCTCCTGGGTAGGAATTCATCCCAATGTACACCTTAGCCAAGTGCTACCTCCACCTAAAACCGGAAGGACATGATGCATGCTTGGGGATGAATTGGTTTTGAAACCTGTCATCATTCCTCCTGAGCCTGGCCACTCTTGAGGTTCCCCAGGAAGTGCTTAAAACAGCCCTGGCCGGACCCCACCCCCAAGAGGCTCTGGAAGCCCCACCTGAGACATGGACCTCCTGAGGACCACCAGTGCTGGGGCTGCTGTTCCAGTGAGCAAGCCACAGCTCTCTGTGGGTCACAGCCGAGGCCTGGCCTTGACCTCCCCCAACACCAGGCCTTCACTCTTCTTTGTTCAGGGAGACAAGACTCCAGAATTGGTTCAGTGTTGGGATTGTCTCTAGCTCTAAGAAATGTCAATAAAAAAGTTGGCGTAGACCTTGTTCAGGGAAGAAAAGGCTTTCTGGAGAAGCTGGACCTCAAGCTTAAGCCAGTGGAGAGGGGAAGAATAAGCAATCTGGCAAGGAAGGGCATAAATGGAGGCTCAGATGCAATCAGCTCAGGGGTGCGAAGGGTGCTAGCAATCTCTCAGGGCCCAGCCTGGCTCAGCCAGGACCCCTCCTGGACCGTCCACGGTCTCTCCCCACCTCACACAACCTCTTTATGTCACTCAGCTGACCAGTTGCCCCTCTGCATGTCTGCCTCTCTTTTGGTCCGACTGGCCTCTCCATTTTTTCTCTGTAATCAGCCCCACTAACGGGCATCCCTGAAGCCAAAGGTCCACTCACAGGATTTGCTGGGGCCAGCGAGTGGCTGGGAGCTTCCTGGGGGGATGGCGGGAGAGGGCGCCCCCTGGTGACCACGCTCAGCCCCGCCCCCGGGGTGCAGCAATTCCCTGACCCAGCCTTGCACACCCTCCTCAGCCAGGGCTGGCCTTGCAGGCAGTTACGAGTGCACAGCTTTAGCAGGGGCGCCCTGCATCTCAATTACTTTAGAGAACCCTTGGCCAGCCCGTCCCTGTCCTAGTGACCAGCCCCATGCAAGACTCCTCTGAGTTCCACAAGGCAACTTTTTTTCATTTTTTTCCATGTTCCCTGCTAATCTTATTACCCTGAGGGGTGGACATGCCTCAGCCTACTGTCCAGCAGCTGACCCATCCCTTTTCCCTGCCCAGTGGCTGTGTTGACCTCATCCCACAAGCAAACCTGCCATGCTCTGGGTGGGGCTGGATGCTCCCAGTCCCCACAATCCCACCAAGGAGTCACAGCCCAGTCAGTCGCTGACTCTCAGGACCCTTGAGGGTCTTAAAATACTGAGGGCCTCACAGGATTTTCACCTATGTGGGTCATACCTGCCAGTACGTGCTGGGAAATTAAAACAGATGGTGGAGAATATTACATTTATCTTAAAGCAACAATTAAAAACTCATAACATAATGACATATTTTATGGAAAGCTAATAACATTTTTCCTAAAATAAAAAAATCAAAATTCAATGAGAAGGATGGTGTTACTTTACATTTCTGCGCGTCACCATTATATCTGGCTTAGTAGAAAACGCCTGGTTCTCAGATGCACTTCCGCACGCCATTGGATGCAGTCTGTCACTCTGGTTGAGGGAAATCTGGAAATGCAATAATCACAGGACAGGGCAGGGGAGGACCCTGCAGATCCCCAAAAGGATCTGTGGAGTCCAGGGTCTGGGGATCTGGGTCTCTGAGAGAAGCAGAGAATAGAGACCTCACCTGTTCTGGTTAACGACTACTCTGGTTGGCAGGAAAGCCAGCGTCCACCTGGGAAGAGAGCCATCCTCAGACACAGGGGTGTGCATGGACCTGGGGTTTCACCAACCCTGCAAAGCTCGCCTGTCCCAGACATCCAGGACTGCATCCAGCAAGAGCTGATCCCATGGATGCAAAGTCACACTGGAGCTAATTAATAAGGAGAGCAGCAGCCACGATTTGGGGGCAAACTGGGGGGAGGTTTTATGCTGAGGGAGACTCTAGAGTTTGCTTCAAGCCGTTATCTAGGACCCTCCTCTGAGGAGTCCACCACGCTGTCATCATCTCTATTTTAGAGACGGTGAAACTGGGATCCAGAGAGGCAGTCACTGTTTACTAATTCATATAACTTTTCCTACAGCCTGCAATACATTGACTGTGCCCATTTTACGGAAGAGGAAATCCCAGCAACTCCAGAGGCTGAGGCAGGAGGATCTGGAGTTCAAGGATAGCCTCAGCCACTTAGCGAGGCCCTAAGCTACTGAGCAAGACCCTGTCTCAAAATTTAGAGAGAGGGAGGTTAAGGAACGTGCCTAAGGCCACACCATACATGCAGTACTGGGTGAGGATCAAAAAGCTGTCAGTGCACACTTTTTGAATCATGGTATCTGCATGGAAAAGTCTGAAAAATGGATACCAAACCCCATTAGCAGTGGTTACTTGCTGAGTCTAGAAGACAACTGGATCTGGTCTTGGTGATCCGTTTCTTGTATGGTTTGAAGTTTTAAATCAGAAAAAGAAAATAATTTTTTTTTTTTTAAATATTTGCTTGCCAACCTGTGGAACAGGTCCTGGGCATGTATGTGTGAAGCGGGAGGGGAAAGAAACTTCCAGAAAGCCACAGGCAGGGTGGGAGAACAAGTGCTCCCTGGGCACAGTAGGCTGGAGAGCCAGGTGGTGCTGGGGTGGCAGGTAACTGCCTCTGTCCCGGGATCCTCCAGGTGAGCACTGACAGGTGGGGGCCTTTGGGGCACCCCTCCAAAATGCCCTGCAGGTGCCTCCAGCCTGGAGCCACTGGGGCCCTGGCTCCGCCCTCCTGGTGCTACCCAGAGAGTGTGAATACCCGGCCCTGGCCCCCTGAGTTCACAGGACGGGAATCTCATTTTCACCCGGGAGTCAGCCTGTCTGTCGGTGGCTGGGAGTCCCTTCTATGTTTTTCCGGAATGATAATTCTCCCCCACCTTTTTTTTTTTTTTTTTTTTTTGTAGCTAAAAATCACCCAGTCTTGTCTGGACAAGAGGGCAGAAAATTATGCAGTGAAAGGGAAGGGAAGATAATTTCCCTGGATTGTGACATTCTCACTTGTCATCCATCAGCAGAAGAAGCGGAGAGGTGGTGTGAGGTGGGGGTTGGGGGAGAGCGGGCCCAGATCCATCACTGTCCCCCACCTCCCTGGGGGACCATGGTGGAAGAGGAGGCCTGGGCTGCACAGTGGGGGACTCGCCCACTCCCTACTCAGGGGCCTCGGATTCCCCACCCAGAGCTCCCTCCCCCCTGCAGCCCCCACACCCTGGCCCAGGACAGAACAGACGGGAACAGGCTGCAGAGCTGGGAGATGCAGGAGCAGCCTCAGCGGTTGCCAAGGTAGTGGAGGCCTGCGGACTGGCTGCCTGAGCAAGCCCAGGTCCGACCCCTGTGCCACGCCCAGTGGGGCAGGGGCAGCTCACAGTCCCATCCAGGCCTCTTCCCCATCTGCACAAAGCAGGTGCTGTCACCTTATCAGGTTGCCGGGAGGATTAGAGGTTCCTTAGGTGACCTGCCCAGGAGGGGACCCCAGGTGCTCCATGCTCTTTCCACTCAGGGATTCATGTCAACACTTTGAGTTTTGCAGCCAGGTGGTCTTCAAGGCAGCCCCCTCATTGCAGCAGAGTTGAGTAAACCAATGGTGTCACCTGTGCCCACAACGCTGATTTACAAAGACGAGCGGTGGGTGGGATTTAGCCACAGTGTGTGGACCCCTGGTCTAACGGAGCCACAGCATGAGCAAGTCACCCAGATCCACACTCTGGGAGGCCAGCCTCACCCCTCTAGGTGCTTCAGCATTGGACCCTGGGAAAGAAGCGAAGCAGAAATGGGGTGGGAAGAAGGGGTGCCCTCTGCAGGAGCTGAGCCCAGGGAAAGTCTGAGTGGCATGGATGCTTGGGGACCATACACACTGGATGTGAGTCACAGCCCTGCCAGGGTCGAGTTGTGTGGCTTGGGCATGTTCTATGAATGCTCTGAGCCTCGGTTTTATTGTCTATGAAATGGGGATGAAAATGGCACTTTCTCATCTACTTTTTGTGAAGGTGACATGAAATGGCAGGTATGACACTGTTAGCCTGCGGTGCTTGGCCCCAGTTATGGGATTATTCGCTGTTGTCATTATTGGGGTTGATAGTTTCACTCAAACTCCTGGCACTTGTCAACAGGTGCAGTCCTCTGTCACGGGTGGGGAGAGGTTTCCCAGCTGACTTCATCACAGGTGGGAGACGCATTGGGCAGAGAGACCTGGTGAGTCGTATGCATCTCTTCCTGCTGCTGTAACACATGACCACGAGTTTTGTGGCTTTGCACCACACACGTCGATTCTCCTGCAGTTCCTCTGGTCAAGGCATTGCCAGGGCGGGCACCCATGGAGGTTCTGGGGGAATCCATTTTGGTGCCTTTTCCAGCGACTGGAGGCTGCCCACATCCCTGGGCTCCTGGTCCCTGCCTCCATTCTGGAGATCATCTGATCTCTCTCTCTCTCTGCCTCTGTCCCCAGGTCTCCTTTCTGAGTCTGACTTCCTCTCATAAGGACACATGGGATTTTCATGCACTCAGAGAATCCAAGATGGTCACTCCACATCAAGGTTCTCAATCACATCTGCAAAGTCTCTACCACCTCAGGCAAGAGATTCCTGGGTCCTGGGGGTCAGGATGTGGCCACTGGTGAGAGGCATTATTGAGCCTAGCTCACGTGCTCAGCCTGGACCACAGGAAGGTGCCGAACCCGCAGGACATTAGGGTCAGTGGGTGGTTTAAAAGTTACTCAAAATGCAGGGCTCAAAATAGTCACCACTGATTTTGTTCATGACCCTGTGAGTTTACCAGTGAGGCTCCGGAGGGAGCCAGCAGGCTGGGCTTGGCTGGGCTGGCCAGTGTGTCCGCAGGCAGCTGGCTGGCTGGATGGTGGCCAGGTGATCCCAGCCTCGCTCGCATGCCTGGCTGACCGACAGCAGGGTCACCCGGGAGACGGGGCTGAGGGACTCTTCTCCAAGGCCAGCTCAGGCTTTGTCACTTGTGGGCATCAGAAGCTGCAAGGACACTTATGACTGTGGCAACATTAGACCAGGGGACGCTGAGGCCAAAAGTCAGCCTCGAGGTGGTTGAGCAAGCTGGAGGGAGAAGTGCTTGTCCGGGAGGGCAGGGAGCAGGCCAGCAGCCCTGCCTTCATTCTGAGAGTTGGATGCCCTGGTCCCTCCTGGAGCCAGTTCATCGGGGTCCCCAGAGCTGCCCACTTTCCTCGCTGTCCCACAGTGAGGGGTGGTGATGGTCCGTGTGGGCTGCCATAACAGAGCACCACAGGCTGGGTGGCTTATAAACCACAGGAATTCATTGCTCACTGTGCTGGAGGCTGCGAAGCCCAAGGTCAAGCTGCCTGCAGAGTCGGTGTCTGGTGCACCTGCTTCCTGGTTCACGGATGGCCCCTTCCAACTGTCTTCACATATTGTGATGGACAAGGGGACTCTGGGGTTCCTTTTATAAGGGCACTAACCCGCTTCCAGACAGCCCCACCCTCACGACCTCATCACCCCAAAGCCCCTACCTCCTGAGGCCGCCCCATTAGAGGTTAGGATTTCAGCACCGGAACATGAACATTCGGGCTGTCGCAGGCAGCAAGGGTGGGGCTGGGTGAAGAAAGGGCTGGGGCTGGCAGAGAAGGCTCCCTTCTTTTTGCCCCCTCCCTGGTGACTAAAGGATATTTCTGTAATAAAGTTGGGGAGGGGGTCTTTGCACAGGATTGGAGCTCCCCTCTCCGGGAGAATTTCTATCTTGATAGAAGCTGCTGTGGTGGTCATTCAGTCAGATGAAAGATGGAGGCTGAGGCTCTATCTCCTCCTTGAATCTGGGTGGGCTCCCAACTCTGTCATAACCAAGAATGTGGAGTAGGTGATGCTCTGTGGCCACATGCGGGGGTCCCTGAGCACCTGTCTGGGAAGTCCAGTGACCAGATATCATGGTGCTGAAGAGGCTATGGGTCAATGTTCACATTGGCAGAGCTGAGATCAGATCACCTGCCAGCCACTAGTGAGCCAGCCTTAGTCCAACCCCAACAAGCCCCAGCCCATGACTGCCACCGCATGCCAGACCCCCAAGGGAGAATGACCCACATGGGCACTCCCCAGATTCCAAGCCCACAAAACCCTGAACAAACTTCAATGGGCGTTTTAAGCCACTAAGGGTTGGGGTATGTCTTACCCAGCAATAGGGACCAGCTCATGTTCCCAGACCTAACTATGCAGAGGTTGCTTCTGGGAACTTGGAAAAAAAAAAAAGCTGATACCTGGGATTCACCCCCAACCTTTGTCAATCCACATCCTCTGTGGATAACGTGTAAGAAGCCATATCGATGAGCTGCCCCTGAAGGTGAGAGGCAGTGTAAGGTCTGGAAGTTGAGGCTGTGGGAAGACTCCACTCTCTGAGCCTCCGTCCCCTGAAGGCAGAGCTGGGGTGGGCCGAAGATCAAAGAGGATGTTCTGGAAGAAGTCTCCAGTGAGTTCAGAGCCCTGGGGATCAGAATTGAAGGAACAGAGTGGGGTCTAGTGCCAGTGTCCTGGGTACAGTGTGGGACTCTACCACTGTCACCGTTGAATGGAGGGCCCCAATATACAGCTGCATCCTGATCCCTGGGACCTGGAAGGCGACCTTATCTGGAGACAGAGTCTTTGCAGATATAATTAAGGATTGCAATATGAGATCATCCCAGGAGTAAGTGTTCCCTAAATCTAGTGATGAAGAAACAAAGAAGACACCAGACAAGGGAGAGGCCAGGTGCAGACAGGGCAGAGGGTTCAGGTGCACGATCATAGGTCGAGGAGCATCCAGGCCACCGGGAACTGGAAGAGACAAGGGAACATTCTCCCTAGCACCTTCGGAGGCTATGTGGTCCTGATGCTGCCTTGGTTTTGGACTGGCAGCCTCGGGAACCATGAGACATCAAGTCACAGCAACACACACAGTGCCTGTGACTTCCACCAAGCTGAGAGCAGGCTTCTTCAAACAGGTTCATCTCCCTTCAGGCCCCCATGAGGTCCACAGACTGACCTTCAATCCTAACTCCTGGGTGGTATGTCCAGAGTGCCATTTCTGTGGCAGGAGCTGGGCCAGGCACAAAGTCCTGCAGGCCCAGGACCCAGAGCCTGGCAGGGGATGCAGACCAGCACAGGGACAGGCGGGCCCGTTCTGAAGAGTCAGGACGGTGCAGCTCTTACTCCTCTGCACTCCAGGGCCTGCCTGAACTGAGCTTCTGGCTCTTTCATTCCCTGTGTGACCCTGTGTAGTCACACGGCCCTTCTGTGCTTCTGTTCCTTCATCTCTAAATTAGGGACAATACCCATGCCTGTTGCAGAGGGTGGAGTCTGTGCAGATTAATTGAGGAAATCCCAGATAGTATTGAGTGCCAGGTGGGGCACACAGCAAGGCTGGCATTGGCAGACGGGAGCGTCCAGGACTGGAATAGCTAGGGTGGACAGCAGGGAAGAGGAGAACAGCAGCTTTGGGTGACAGCCGTCTCCGTCAGGCCAGAACTGGAGAACACAGGGTCCCAACCTAGTCTGGGTCACAGTCCGAGTCAGGAAGCACATCATCAAACAGTTGCACATGCCTACCAAATTCCATTCCGGCCTTCTGGAGAGTCTGGGTACGGCGTTTCCCAGCTGGGCCCTGCAGATCGGGGCCAGTGATTCCTTGTGGTGGGGCTGTCCTGTGCCTGGCAGAGGGTGTAGCTATACCCTGGCCCCACCCACTGGGTGAGAACCATGCCCTAAAGCATCTTCAGGTGGTCTGGTGCAGCTGCCTGGGCAGGGGCAGGGGCAGGGGCCCTGGACCAGAGTCCTGCTCACTGACAGGTACACGCAGAGAACTTGCTAGAGACCAGTCCCAGGTCCCTGCAGGGCTGTGGGCTTGGGGCTGGCATTCTCTTCCCCTGTGTGAGGCTGGGGTCAAGGAGGACTCCAGCTATCCACCTTTGCCTCTGTTATCCACCTTTGTCCACATTTGTCTTCCTGGGTTGTCCCCAGGACCATGTGGGAGCAAAGCAGTGGGGTCAGGACACAGCCTTCCTCGGCGGCACCTGACCCATGTGAAAGGCTCCAGCAGCCAGCTATGGTCATTGCCACCCAGCTCAGAACTCCTGACTTTGCTCTGCAGCCCAGGGGCTGGCAGAGGTCTGCCCATCGACACCTCTGCCCTCTCTCTTCCCAGGTGCAGGGGCCCGTCGCCCCCACCCCCTCTCAGCCTCTGCTTCCCAGAACCCACTTGGCACAGGTGGCCAGGCGGCTCTGGGACGCTGCATCCACACACCCTTTCCCAGCTCTGTGCTGTTCAGAGGCCTCAGAGCCCCTGGCCAAAGCACGGCCGGTTGCTGCCAGCTCTGACATTCCAGGTTTTACGACGGGGGGACACCTGATGTGAGCCAGGGCATGTTTGAGTGGGTGTCATGAACCAGGCGATGATGGGTTTTACGGGCTCCTCCAAGGGTCCAGCGTGAAGAGGGAACAGACCCTGGCCCCATGTTCTGATTCGGGTCCCCACGCAGCCAGAAGGAGCATCTCCAGGTTCTGTGACTTTCTCATCTGAGGTACCCAGGCACCATCCCTGTCCCCGTTTTATAGACAAGGGAATAAACGTAAGCTAAAGGCAGGGACTGTGGAGTCAGCGGGGCCGGCTGGGCAGACTCAGGCAGACCGTTCGCCCCTGCTGAGCCATGTCTGCACAGTGAGGTGGCAGGTCCCTGGTGAGCGTCACTGACCACCTACAGTGGGCTCCATGCTCAGGACTGGGGGTCAGCGCTGGATAGACAGGGGAGAGGGCCATGTGGCCGGGGGTGTGTATTTTTCAAGGAAAGGGGTACAGACCTCAGCAGGCTGGTGAGTAGACCCTTTCAAGTGGGCTGAGGGCCATGCTGACCATGGGAGCAGAGGCAAGTGTTGGCCCTGATAGGGTGGCCGGAGATGTTGAGCCTGGGACCTCAAGTGAGAAGGAATGGCCCCAATTCTCAGGTCCCCTGCTGTCCTTCAAGCTTTCATGACCCACCGCTGTGCCAGTCCAGTGACCCCCAAGAGGAACAGGGCCTGGGAGGTGGAAATCTTTTCTCCCATTTTCTTATTAAGATGTGATTGGCCACCCAAGACTGTGTGTATTCAGGAGGTGCAACCTGGTGATTCCATACAGAGGCACCGCCAAATGACCACACTGCCAGGTTCATGATTCAGTCACCTCCTGACTCCAGGCATGGAGCATTGTGAGGCCTGGTCCCCACCTACCCCCCAACTCAGCTCTCCTGGCCTCAGTCCTGGACATTCTAGCAACTTCCGCAGTCTCTGCCCAGGTGTGGAACTTGCTTCCTCCTGGGTCATCTGTCAGGAAGGGTGGGAGGGAGAAAGAAATGTAAAGGAGAGAGAGAACAAAAGAAGAATGGGGCCTGTGTGGATGTGGATGGAAGGATTCCCTCTCTTCTGCCTGGGAGGGCTTCCCACCCTGAAGGACCATCTAAAATGGTGCCTCCTCTCTGGCACCAGTGCCTCCTGCAGGCAGGGGTTTGGGTGCTGCTGAACAGGTACCCATCGGACCGTGCAGGGCAAGGGGGAGTGAGGACCAGAAAAGAAACTCTGTCTCCTCTCTTTCCCCACCTGCAGTCACATGTCTTGAGTGAATGCAGAGCCCAAGTCTGGACAGCCCAGTTCAGTGGGTGGTTCCCTCTAGGGCTCTGACTCAAATCAGACCCATGAGTGACACTCAGGGCTCTGCCTGGGGCAATTCTGGAAGACGCGCCTTCTTTCTGTTGGCTAACTGAGCTGATAATAGATAGCCATCTGCGCACCCGTGGCAGCAGATCCTGCCTGAGCGTGAAGCCAATTCGAGGAGAGCAGAGATGAGAGACGGTGAGAGAACAGATGTCTGAAAAGATCATTCGAGCCCCTGGATCCACCTGTACCTGAAGACCATAACTGAAGCCAATCCCATGCTCTGGACTTTGCACTTACTTGAGCCTATAAATACCCTTTCAACATGAGATGGATTGAGTCTTAAGAAACACAGAAATGAAGAGAAAGGAAGAAAGCAGGAAATAAAAGAGATTGGAAAGAGCAGAGAATAGATTTTCCCTCAGAGCCTCCCGAAGGGGTGAGTATACTGACACATTGACTTTGGACCTGTTCCCCCAACAACCGTGAGAGCATACATTTCTGTTACTTTAGGCTGCCCATTTGTGATATTTTTTTATGGAAGCCCTACAAAATGGACTTAAGGGAAGAGGCTGGCCAGTGGCAGAAGCCCCCTCCACCACAAGAGGAGACACAGAGGGACTGGAGGGGTGAACATGCCTTCTATTTACAGCATGGTGACATGCATTCATTTCCCTGAAATGCGTCCTGATGAACCTCTGGAGGTCAGGGAAGCCACCACCTTGATTACTCCAATGCTGGTTTTGGGTTACAGAAATGAGTGACACCTGCACTGGTCACCACAGGGACACTGAGAGCCTGCTAAGCGCCACACCCTGCCTGGCACTTGGAGCACATCTCTTTCACTCCTCTCCAGGATGTGGACACCGCTATGCCACTTCCTGGGTAGAAAGCTCAAGCTCTGGAAGAACTGCCACCCTGAGGAGTCTTGGGGTGGGAGCTGCCATGACCCCGGGGAAGGGCTTGCACTTTGCAGTGAGGGGCTGTGCGGGACGCAGGTGCAGCGACTTCGCGTGCTAGTCAACTTCCTCCACCTGGGAACCCAGTGGGAGCTTCCCAGCTTCTCCCCATTTTGCAGGTGAGGAAACAGAAGCAAATGTCAGAAAGCATGTGCCCAGGGTGGGGCAGGGACATGCAGGTGACCTCCTGTCTCCAGCTGGTGGTTCTCACTGCTGGAGGCCCATCAAGCAGTAGGCTCCAGACCTGTGGCTGCATCCAGTCCATCCTCCGCAGCACTCCATGGGTAAGTCCAGAAGTCGCCGTGGCCATTTCTACTGTGTATGTGAAGCACGTGCAAATGGTGATGCCAAGGAGGGGACCATCGCCTGGCTCTGCTGCAGTACTTACTGGCTTTGGAATACACTCTGTCTTCCTCTCCAAACTGCTGTATCCATCTCTGATTGATCCCTGGATGCCACCTTCAGCAGAGTGCCCGGTAGATGTTGGTGTGCCTGTCCCTGAGCTGACCTGCACACCCTCCTGTATGTGGCATGGCCCAGTGACCAGGGGAGGACCTGGGAGACACCTCCCTCCCGTGACTGCTGCAGCTGACCTGAGGTCTCAGGCACTGGGCACAGTGGGGCAGAGCCTAGGAATGCTGTTTGGCTGGAATGACATGCTCCCTCCTGCCAGGGCAGTGAGGAGGAGGTGGCCCAGGATCCACTCCAGTGGCACCTTAATGGACCTATACATCACCCGGTGTTGATGGATCCACTCTGAGGAGTATCGAGCCAGGCGCAGCAGAAGGCGCCATGCTGATGGCCCACTAGTGCGTCCCCTCCACCACAACCTGGGAGCAATGCCCCGGGGACGCTGCAGCAGAGCCCAACCTGGCTCTTCCCTGGCAGGGATCGGCTCCTGCTTAGGGATCAGGTCTCTTTTTGTGGACTCTACTGCCCTGGACACAGGCAGGAGAGGCGGTGGACAGATAGCAGGTGACAGCAGGACATTTATAGTTCTGATGAGCTGACAGGGGACCCGGTGGAGGCTGGCAGTGGCAGCAGATGGGTTGGCATGGTTGATGGTACTTGGGGTCAAGAGGGTCTAGATGGCTCAGAGACAGATGGATGTAGAGGCAACGGCCACACCACAGAGGGTCCAGGACACAGGTAGGGGAAGCGCTGGGCAGCACGGGCACCTGGAGTGGTGGTGGAGGGCGAGAGCCATTGCTGGCTCTCACCCTGTGTCCTGGCCTCTGTTTCCACCTCCCTGGCAACCTGCACCCTCTTCTTGCTCCTGTCTTTCCTCTGCAAGACCCTCCCGCCCCTGCCCTTCCTTCTTCCTTCCTCTCCCTCCTTCCCATCCCTCCCTCCTGCTGTCACTCAGGAGGGTCTTTCTGTCCTGTTTCTCCTCCCCCACCCCTCCCCCTTCTCTGTGACATTCAGGACAGCTGTCAGGACACGTCCTAGGAGCTTTACATCTGTCTGCATCCATTCAGTCCTCACACGTCCCTGGGGGGCAGCCATCACCTCCAAGTCCTGGCCACTCTCCAGGAGCCTTATTTGCATTGAGGCCCCAGATGCCCACTCTCTGTTTTCTGACTCGGAGTATGTCATGGTTGTTAATGGCAACAGTGACCTGTGGGGTATTTCCTCTTTCCTAAGTGCTTTATGTCATCACCAGAGTCCTCCAAGAACCCCCTGGGAAGCAAACACTGTTGCCCCCACTTTGAAGCTGAGACCCAGGGGCTAAATGACTTGGTCCAGGTCACCCATTGGTAAGATAGAGCGGGACTGGACACTGTCTTTCTGAGCCTCTGCAGGAGGGAGGCTGGTGCCCAGTGAGGGCCAGGACGAGGGTCCTGGAAGCATTTCTCTGGGGACTTGCTCAGGGCTCGGCCTGGACAGCCCTCCCCTTCTCTCTGGCTCTAACCTCAGTTTCCCTCTTCCCTCTCAATAGCTCCCATCTTTCTCTCCCTTCTCGTCTCCCGTCTCCCACCCCTTCCCCACCTCTGGCTCAGCTGCACCCCTCATGGGCACCATCTTGGCCATCTCAGTGGCCCTCAAAGACCAAGGCCTCAGTCGTGGGAATGTCAGTCATGCTGTGATCATTGCCCACACACAGATCTTCTCTAACCAAACCCCCAATTCTGAGTAGCAGATATTCCTTCCCTGGTAACCTCCCATTCTCTCATCCTCTGATGTGGAAGGTGCCTGGTGGCCATGTTGGGGCCAGGGGACTCTGTCTCCCAGGCTGCTTGGGTCAGGTTAATCACTGACCCGAGGCGGGCCAATCAGACCCTCTCTTGCACAGGTTTGGGATGGAGAATCTAATCTTCCTTCATTAAAACAATTTTTAAAAACATTATTTTTCACCTAAAATACTTGTATTATTTTTAAATTACATAAATAATTACATGCTGATTGTAAGAAAAAGGAAATAAAGGCAATACAAAAAAAATAGAAGGACTGAACCCCACATCCCAGTGTCAGCCACACACAGGGAGCCGTTCATTCTCGTTCCTCTCTAAAAACTCACTTGCGACTGCGAACACGGGTCATTGTACATAGATCTCATTTGAAGTGACTGGGATCATCATGCACAAGCTGTTTCTAATGCGATCAGCATTTTCCTTGCCATGGAGAACAGGGTTTCCTTCTTTCCTCCTGCTGCCCTCCCTGTCCTCCCTGGCCTTTGTCCCTCTTCTGTCCCTCACCCTCGCCCACCCCCTACCTAGTCCTAGTAACCAGCTCATAATTGGGTGCATTTCCTCCTGTGATGGACTGAATCGTGGTTCCTAAAAGAGGTCCATGGGGGACCTTGAATGTGACTTCAGTGTAGCAGGATCCTGGAATGCCAGGAGGACCTGACACAGGGAGGTCATCTGGAGCATCTCACTGTTCCCAATTTTAATTATTTTTTCTCACTAAGTTGCATAGAATAACCTCAAACTTGAGATCCTCCTGCCTCAGCCTCCTGAGCAGCTGGGATTACAGGTGTGCCACCACCATGCCCAGCAGTGATGCCAATTTCACCAGGAGGCTCCTTCTGAAAGGGAAGCAGGAGTCCAAGTTAGGGGAGGAGGTCAGGCCACCGTGGAGGAGATTGGAGGCTGCAGCCTTGAGCCTGTGGAGTCCGAGGCTGCCTCCAGTGGCTGGAGAGGCAGGGCATGGAGTTTCCCTGGGAGCCCCCAGGTGCAGCCAGCCCTGTGAGCATCCTGATTCAACCCTGTGAGACTCACTGTAGGTTTCTCACCTCCAGGGTCATCGGAGAAAGAGGTATAGTTTTCCCCACCATGTGAGAATTTTTCACAGCAACAGTGAAAACATACTAATTTGGGACCAGGAGTGGGATGCCACTGTAGCAAAGAGCTCAAAACATGGAAGGCCCATGGAGTCGGGGGGTGGGCAGGATTGGAAGAGTTCTGGGGCACACTATTGCCTGGAACTGACCGTTGGTAGAAATGGGTGTGAAAGGTCCTGCCCGTGACGGTTCCAAAGGAAATGGAGGCACACCCGAGGAAGTGCAGGTCATACACAGAGATGCCTAAGCCAGCACACACAGGCCACGGTAGCCATGGGAATGCTAGAGAAGTGGCCAAAGAGGCCCAGGAGAAATGGGGAACATGCGTTTGGAAAGTCAGGGAAGGGGGTTCTTGTCCCCCAGTGGCCAAAGCCCAGGGGAATTGTATTCTGCAGTTATGCAGCAGAACTTATCAGGGATGCACTTCCCTATTTTAGCTAGTGTCTGAGCTGTGCCCTGGGTGATTCTTGCTGCTTATAGTAAAAGGTGAGAGGAGAGAGAGATCAATCAATCGGTTGATTGATTGATTAACTCAGAGAACTGTTCAGCAAAAAGGTACCAAGACTTGAAGGCTTGGGGAAGTCTCAGTCTGTCCAGATTACAGAAGGTGCTAGGGCTTATTTATTTGCACCAGAAATATGTATTCATTATCTACATTGTGGTTGGGGTTGATTTTCTCCCCTTTTTTTGAAGTGGTACTCTACCACTGAATTACACCCCCAGCCCTTTCCTATGTTTTAATTTTGAGACAGGTCTCACTAATTAAAGTTTCTGAGGCTGGCCTCTAACTTGCCATCCTCCTGTCTGAATCTCCCAAGGAGCTAGGATTACCAGTGTGGGCCACCATGTCCAGCTTTCTCACTACTTTTATGGGCATGTCAGGGCACAACATTCTCAGACACTCCAGGAGGAATGGGGCTGTGGTTTCAAGCCTGGCCTCAAAAATCCTGCCTCTGCCACACCCATGATGGCCTCTTGGTCGTGGTCAGTTACCTTCCTCCCCTAAATGGAAGGTACTTCCTGTGCCGTGAGCCTGACCCCTCTTACTACAATTCCAAAGAGTTTGATTTATTTGTTTGTGGGCTAAACTTCACCAGGCCAGAGAGCAGCTAGGCTGTCTAGTCAACTGGGTGGCATCTCAATAAAATGCCTGGATCTTGAGAAACACCCGATACATTTGGGCAGAATAAATAAATGACACAGTCCTGGGTGGCGGCCGATCAATTCCCTGGTTTGCATCTCTCCCATGCTGGCATCAATACATCTTCACACCCCCTGTGTGCTCCATGGTCCCATCGGTGTCCCCTGGGAGCTCAGGCTTCCACCCGACCCCTGCCTCTACCAAACCCAGTTTACCACCTGCCCATGGGTAGTGCCCCACGTGCCACCAAGTCCCAGTGGCCTCTGCTGAAAAATAAAAAGATAAGAGTCCTTAATGGCCTCGTGCTTGCATGGCTACCCAGATCAGGTGGAGGAAGAATCATTAGGTTCAGACCACAGTGCACTGTTTACAAGATGGCCTTGTTGACCACATGGGCGTTTGGAGGGTGATAAAACCGTACTGCCTCCTCCCTCTCTCTGCTTCTTGCTCCAAATTCCAGGTCCCTCCATGAGACCTAGCCTCCCCTCCTCCTGCCCACTGTGCCTCTCTGCTCCTAAGAGCAGGCAGGACTATCAGGTGCTGTCCCTTTTGGTGGCTTGAAACCAGCACTTCTGTCTATCAGAAGGGGGTGGGGCCGGAGCCCCTGGGACTGATTCAAACAGGCTCCTGTCCCCTGCGCTAGCTTTTGTCTTGTGCAAATGTGTCCTTGGGTGCAGGCCTGATCAAAAACATTCTGGGCTGGGGGACATGGGTGGGAGAGAGGAATGAACATCCCTCCCTGGCTGGGCCTTGGAGGCCACATGTGGCCTCACGGGGATCCCGTTCAATTACAGCTGGACCTCAAAGTCCAGCATCCGCCTTCACATCCCACTCTGGCTCCAGAGGTTTCCAAAGGAGACAGCCAACATCTATTAACATTTTCCATGGGCCGACCTGTGTGCTGAGCGCTTTACAGACATTTTTGTGGAGTGAGAGGGGGCGGATAAAATGAAACACAGAGTTAATGCATTTCCTGAAATTGAAAATTCCATCCATGGGGGCTTTTTCCCCTCAATTTGATAACAGCCACATGAAATGTGTTAAGCCAGCTGCTTCCCAGCTACTCCGAGGGTGGTCCTCAGACTAGCGCGGGCACGTGGTCACCTGAGATCCTGGTGGAAGTAGACATGCCAAATGGGGATCCACATTTTAACAGGTCCCCGGCGGGACTGTTGTGCACACTGAAGTGTGAGAAGCACTGATTACGAAACCTATGTCTGAATCATTAAAACACACAGGGACCAGGCAGGTGGGTAGAGGTATTTTAGAATCAAGGACACAAGGAAATTTCCATTTCAAATGAGGAAATTGGGGCTCAGAGAGGCAATGTTACTTGCCCAAGGCCACACAGCTATGGAGCCAGAAATATTGCCCAGAAATCTAAGCGCCATGTGGCTGGACGCTTGGCAGAAAGGATTAGAAGTGACAGCAGCAGAGGAAGGGCTGAGGGAGGTGGTTCCCTCGACCCTTCCGTGGCACCTTACCCCACCCCTCAAGTAGAGGTTGTTGTGGTCATTGAGAAGATGGACACATGGTTTCTGATGTCAGCACAAGATAGTTACCAAAGGTCAGATGCCTCCTGCACCTTGATAGACTGACCTTGCCAACCGACAACAGCCTGGCTATGACTATCACCAGGTTTTTTTTAAAAAAATAAAAGCATCCACAGGGCTTCAATGCTGATGATGCTGATGCACCACATTGTCATCACCAAGCGCGGCTGATTATCTGCATGGAAGAGCATCCCGCTTGTCATGCAGGTCGCGAGTCTGAGTCCTCCCTCTGAGAGGTCTCCCTGGCCCTGTGGGCTTCGCGAATCAGTCGTCCCTCCTCAGCCCCACATTGCACCGTGCTCTCAGCCTGCTCTGGTTGCTGGCATGGATGATGATGGCTTGTCAGTGGTCTGTCTGTCCCTGCTGGAATGCTAGCCCCTTATGGGCAGGGATCCGACCTGCAGTGTAGACTGGATCCCTGGTGCCAAGAGGGGGCCTGGAACACAGTGGGGTGCTCAGTGGGTGTTTGTTAAGTCACTTAATGAATGACATGAATGACTGCCTTTGTCAGATGGGTGGGTGGATGGACAGATATGTGGATGGAAGGATAGATGGGTAGATGGATGGGTGGATGGATGGATGGATGGATAGATGTGGGGATGGGCGAATGGATGGATGGGTAGGTGGGTGGATGGATGGATGGATGGGTGGATGGATGGATGGATGGATGGGTGATTGATGGATGGATGGGTGGATGGGTGATGGGTGCATAGATGGATGGGTGGGTGGATGGATGGGTGGGTGGATGAATAGATGGACAGATATACAGATGGATGGTTGGATGGACAGATGGATGGATAGGTGGGTGGGTGGATGAATGGATGGATGGATGAATTGATGGATGGATGAATAGGGGAATGGTTGGATGATGAATAGATGGATTATCCATGGATGGAAGGTGGATGGATAATGGATAGATGGATAAAGGGATGGATAATTGATTTAGGGATACATGGATGAATAGATGGATGGATGAGGATAGACAGAAGGATGGATGGATGGATTAATGGAGGATTTTAAGCAGCCAGAGGGGTGGGGAAGGGCTCACTTTACTATACTTTGAACCTCCAAAGGAAAGTCTCCAATGTAAATAAAACCAGTTTAAAACATCATCCTCACCAAAATGGAAACAAGGCAAGTCTCACTATGAAAGAAAAAAATCTAACCAACAACCAGCACTCACCTGGCAACAGTGGCTTGTCTTGATAGAAAACATGGCAGCCAGCCCCTCCTCTGGTGGTCTGCATTCCTCCCCTGGGGAGAGGTTGGGGCTCCCCTGTGGTTCAGAAGGCTGACCCTGAGCCTCTCTCTGCAGACTCTGCTGGCTCCAGGGGAAGCCCTACCCATTGCTGGTTACCTGGCTCTCGCAGCCCTGAACCGGGACCATCATCAGTCCACAGAACATTCTTGTGCAAATTACAGAAAAGTGTCCTACCGCCCAGGTGTGTGGCCTCCCAGCAGGGCCCTCCCTCCCTGCGTCTCCTTTAACTGGCACTTCTGCACAGGTTCCAAGGCCCATCCGTACATGGCAGTCTTGTCTGAACTGCAGGACTGACTTGTTGGAGTCACACAGGGCATCAGAGCCACGGGTGGCCTTGCTGCACTTGGGTCCCACCTGATCTCTAGGACTGTCCAGTCATCTCTTAAGCATAGACCAGCAGGTTGGAGGAAGGCCATTCTCATCTCCCATGCTGCCAATGCAGGAGTCTTGCAAAGGGCTCTTGGGTCAGCCACTTCTCCCTCTGTCCTGTCTGTCTCTGGGCCTCCCTCTGTCTCTTTCCACCTCTTTCCCTCCTCCCTTCCCTCGCCCCTGTTTTCCTGTGCAGGTACTTGCTAGAGCCTTCAGCAATGACAGGTCCCCAAACTCCCACAGGTGGCCTCCACCAGGTGGCAGTCTGAATAGTGAGACACAGCCCTTCCCTCTGCTCTGGGGACAGGCCTGCCCATCTCTGCTCACCTGAGGACTGTGAGCAGGCTCCAAGCTTCAAGGACAGTGCAGAGACCTCAGCCCAGCCACACAGAGTGCGGGTGTAGGACTTAGGAAGATCTGGACCCAGGTCTCACACTGGCTTAGCAGATCTGAGCTCAGGCAGGTGACTTGACCTCCTGGACCCTCTGGTTCTGCTTCTGTGACTCAGGAAAGGTGCTCGGGCTACAGGTTGTCAGGGGGAGGTCAGGGCTGGCTGGAGTCACTACATGAACAGGGGCTCTTTGAAAAGTGGAGTGGGGGCTTGGTGGGGCGGATGTGCAGGCAGCTGGCCTCATCTAGTGACAAAGACATTGCTCCGAGTGCTGGAAGGCAGGGGGCCCTGGGTGAGGGGAAGTCCCGTGGGATGGGCACTTTGGCCCCTGGGACTGGGACAGTCTCCTGTGGGTGGCAGGGTTGGTCCTCTGGGATTAGACACACTGCTGGGCTACGCCTTGTCCTCTGGGGTCTCCTGACGAGAGGACCTTGGGGTTTGGACATGGGGCAGGTGGGGACTGGTCTCAGCTCACAGGGAGACCTTCTGGACTGGGTGCCAGAGACTCAGCCCTCGTTGGAGAAGGGCAAGAAGCCCCCTGTGAGGAGTGGCTGTGGGGACGAGGAGCTCTGGAGAGTCCTTCATGTGCCGCTTCAAACCGTGGCAAGCACTTTGTAAACCGTAGAGTGCTGTCCATGGGAGAGGAAGCTAGAGTGTCAACTCCGGCCAGCCTGTCTCTGCCTGGCTCAACTCCTGGGGGAAGGTGGCTGCTGGGCAGGCTCTGGCAAGTTGCTGTGATGCCAGAGGTTTGCACCTTGTGGAGGGCGGCCAGGAGCCCTGGAGGGCAAGGCACCAGTGCCCAGAAAAAGCCGGTCCTGCACGTCCTCTGCCAAGCCCAAACCCAGCCTTCTGAGCTGGTGCTTCTCCAGGTGTTTCCAGGGTGCACCCCTTGACCCAGAACCACCTGCGGTTCTTTGGGGCTTGTTTTTGATTTGCAGGCTTCTGGCCTCCTGAACTGCACCTGCTGAATCCCCCTCTCTAGGGGATGAATCTGCACTTGAACAAACTTCCAGAGGGGTCCTGACACCCAGTGAGGTCCACCAAATGCTGGGGGAACTGCGGAGCCCCATCCATGGCACCGCCCAATGTGGTGCCTGGCCTCAGCAACCAACATATGCTGGTTGAATGAACCCCTAAAGGAGCCGACCTGTTCCAGGCCTCAGTCTGTGCCTCTGTGGAATGGGAGGCAGATGTGGGCCCTTCTGAGCATGAAGGTAGGCAGCGTGGGAACATTCCACGCAAAACAGCATTAGAAATGAGAGGTGCAGAGGGCTGTGGAGGACAGGGAGGAAGGAGAGGGAAGGAGAGACAGAGAGAGAAAAGGAGAGGGAGGGAATGAGACAGAGGAGGGAGGGAGAGAGGAAAGAAGAGGGAGAGGGAGAGGGAAGGAGAGGGAGGGAGAGATAGGGAGAGGGAGGAGGGGGAAGGGTGAGAGAGAGAAGGAGAGAGGTGCACCACATTAATCAGCACCAAGGACAACAAGCTGTGGCCAGATTAGCTGATCAGGTGCCCCAGAGCAGACCTGATGCAGGTTGGTGGGTGCAGGTGGTTTCCTCGGGAGGAAGGGGAAGGAGGAAAGGTGTTAAAGAGCAGTTACTGGCCTGGGAAGTCAGGGTTCTATCCCAGGGGACCCTGAGGACCCTAGAGTTCCCCTCTGTGGGTCACTGCAGTTGGGAAACCCCTCTCTACCTCCTGTCCTCGGGTGGTTGCTGGGGGGCCCTGGAGGTAGCCCAACAGTGGCATCCCTCTGCGCACCTTGGAGAAAGTGCCCCAGGAGTAAAGCAGTGTGTCAGGGATGCTGGACAGGGTGGCAGCTGAGTGTTGTCCAGGTCCGTGCCTGCTGCAGGTGAGTTCTGAACTTGGTGGGATGCAGCCTCCTCAGCCTCTGCCCTGTCTCCAATGATACCACCCTGAGCAGACCTGCCCTTCAGAAGCACTCCAAGTCTCCTCCAGCCACCCCACCATCATGGTCCCCTTAAAAAGTGACCAGATTCGAACCACTGTAATGTTTTTAAGTGACATGAGCTGAACGAAACTGTAGAGAGGGACAGATAGAAGCAAGAGAGAAGGGAATGAAGGAGGGAGGGACGGAAAGGGGGAAGGAAGGAGAGAGTTGGAAATACCTCCAGTTGTGCAGGAAGCTTTCACATCCATTATCTCATTAAAAGCACCCCAAGGAGTCCTTGCAATAGGTAACATTATCCACATTTTCCAAAGACAAGGAAACTGAGGCTCAGATACATGAAACCACTTGTCTAAAGTCACACAGCAAAATATTGGGACAAATCCTTGAACTCCAAATCCTGTGCTGTTTCCCACCTCTCTCCCGCTGCCCCTCATGACCCTTACTTATGTTGCAGGTGAATGTTGTTAGTCCTCAACGAGATCCCGCCACTTGGGGCATCACTGGAGAACCTCAGCCTCAGCACCTGCCAGAGCTCATACAAAATGCGGCCTGTTGGGCACGGTGGTGCACGCCTGTAATCCCAGCTACTTGGGAGGCTGAGGCAGGAGGATGGCAAGTTCAAGTCCAACCTCAGCCATTTAGTGAGATGCTGTCTCAAAATAAAAATAAAGGGGCCGGGATGTAGCTCCATGGTAGAGAACCCGTGGGCGTAAACCCAGGACCAAGACAAAAATAGAAGTTAAAACAGTGCAGAGGCTGGGCCCCAGGCCTACTTAACTGGAATCCACAGTTTAGCAAGATGCCAGGACTTGTGTGCTCAGGGTTGAGAAGCACTGTCCCCAGTGACCCTGGGGCACAGAGACGACTCTTCCTTTGATCTCACTTACATCCCACAAGAGCACTTTCTTGATCCGGGGCAAATGCTGAAAAAATGAAGCAAGTGATAAGTTCCTCTGGGTCACACAGGGATGCTGTGCGGCTGACTGGCTAACCATGTGTCAGGCAATGGCTGGACCAGTGTGTGCATCTGGATGTGGCCGCTGGGGCTGAGCCTGTGCACTTGGTCATATGACTGGGTCTCTGTTGGGCACCAGCTGTGTGCAGTGCATTGCTGGGGACAGATTTGTGAATTTGCTGGTCAGTGACCCAAATTCAGGGCTGGGTGGAGTGGGGAACACCCAGAAAGATCAATAAGCAATTACAACAACTGTTATCATTAATAATACATGTTACTGGATGAAGCAGAGGCAAGGAAGCCAGGCCTTCTAAGGGGCCCAGGCAGTGGCCAGCTGGCCCACATTGCCCACAGGTCCAGCCCTGTGCATTATGGGTCACCTCTCTACCTGTGGTGCCTGTTGTTTAGCATGTGTGCTCAATCACCCACTATGAGCTGTGTGACCTCAGACAAGTCACTTAACCTCTCTGGGTCTCAATTTGCTCATCTGCAAAATGATAAAAGTAGTGTACATCTCATGGGGATTTAGAGAGGAATGAATTTTGACCTTGCACATAGTGACATTCCTATGTCCACTGGCATTATTTACCTGCCCCTGTTTTTCCCATCTCTGAAACCTGGAGGGCGGCCCACCAGAAGCTCAAGACCTGAAGGTTAAGCCCCTGACCCTCTGAATAACCACGGGGGCATCACTGATGGCTCACTCCGTACCACACACGACTGGAAGCATCTCTGCCTCTCTGCACCAATCCTCGGCGGGCAGAACTCGGTGATTCCCATTTTACAGCTGCATAAACCAGAGCAGAAGTGTTGACGAACCTGTCCAGGGCCACATGCCGGTTAGTAGAGGATGAGGCTGGGATTTGAAGCCGACAGTCCCTGTCCTGAGCACCTGTCCCCGACCACCCTGGGGACTGCGGTTGAATGAATGACAGGAGGAAGGGGCGGGAGGGGGAGGATGGCAGGGGAACCTGGGTGGAAAAAGGGGTGGAGCTGACCTTGGGCTTGTCAGGGGTGGAGGCAGGGAAGGCACCCAGCCTGGTGCCCAGCAAGAGCTTGGCACAGATTAGCAGGCACAATGATGACCACACAGGGACCCGGCCCAGCTGAGTAGGGAAACACAGGAGTGGTGGTGGGTGGGACCTGTGCCCACAGAGGGTGGGACCAGCCCGATCTCACGAGAAGCCTGGAAACAAGACCCTCGCGGGCCAGGACCCTCCCACATTCCCAAGGTGGAGACCTGCAGGCACCACGGTGGCAAGTTCACTGCCCATCCTAGGGGTGGGTCAGGTTTCTTCAGGGCCCCTCGGTGTGGGTGGTGATGAGACTTTCCCGCAGGGCCAGGGCAGAGGCGGGGTTCCCAGCTCCAGCCCCAGCGTTAGTGCAGTGCCCGCCGTGGGCCTGGCCTGGGCATGGTTGGCTGGTACCCTACCCGGCTCCGGGTCCTGGACCCTCCTGATCGTGCTCAGGAAGGGGCAGAACCCAGCGTGGCTGCCTTCAAGGTGAGAAGGTTTCTGGATGTATCAGTCAGACTGTGTGGCAGGAATAGCAGCCCCAGATCTCAGTGCCCTACAAATGGGTGAAGGCTCCCGTCTGGCCAGGCTGTGTGTCCAGTGTGGTTGCTCAGGGCTACTCTCCTGGCTCAGGGCATCAGGCAGATTGAGGCCCCACCCTAGGGAACATCCCTGGTTACTCTGGCAGGGGGTGGGGTGGAGAGTCACACTGCAGGTAGGACTTCCACCTGGCATGCCCAGTTTCCCTGCCCACAGCTCACTGGCCACAGCAACAAGGCAGGGGTAGGGCAGTCCTACCCTGTGGCCACCACACAGACTCGCGGGACCAGAAGGGCTGCTGTGAGCACAGAGGAACTTTAAGAGCTGGCAGGCCAAGCTGGGGGCAGGTGGGGCTGGGTCGGGGCTCAGTCTAGGGCTGGACCAGGGTCAAGGCTCAGTCTATAGCAGAGTTGGTCTTTAGTGTGGGATTAGGGTCTGGGCTCAGCCTGTACCATGGTTAGGGCTTGCTTGGCAACAAGGGTCAGTCTTCAGTATGTGACTGGGGTCAGGACTCAATCTGGGACTATGGTGAAGGATCAGTCTGTAACTGGGATCAGGGCTCAGGACATAATGGTTTAATCTATCAATCTAACTGGGTCAGGGCTCAGGCTATAACAGGGTCAGGTTCAATCTGGAGCAACAGTCAAGACTGACTTTAGAACCAAGAGGAGGGTCCAGCCCTAGGCCAAGTTCAGAAGTCCCCTGTGACCCCTCAGCACCTACTTCCCAGACTGCCCAGAGGCCCGAGTCTCACCCCCAGGACCACTGACCCAGAGCGTGCAAGTCAGTCTGACCCCTGGAGCCTGGATCCCACCCCGTGGTTTCCCAGGCAATATGTGGCACCGTGCAGCCTCCCTCCCTCCTTGGACAGCAGTTCAGTGTCAGCCCAGGGTGGCCTGCTGGTGGCCAAGGGCCCTGCTTTTCTCTGCCCACTCCTGCCTCCATGCCTGCTGCTGCTCCGTCTGCTCCATCTGCTCGCCGGCGCCCGCTCTCTGCCTTGGAGACAGCTCTAAGTCTCCCATGAAATACATACAGTGTAAATATACAAAGAGCTTGTTCCTGCCTGCTGCTTATGAATTCATGAAATAGTAAATAAACTTTATGGGATAATTTGAAGGCTGCCAGGACGCTGGGACATGAAAACCCCGGACTAATGAGATGGAGGATCAGGGCGGCACATGCACAATGGATCCGACGCCTGGGCCATGTGGTTGCGGCCTGACTGAGGAGACCCTTCCAGAAGCCCCCGGGGTGGGGGCTGCAGTGGGGAGGCCCAGGCTCAAGGACCCGTGCTATGGGCTGACAGTCACGTCTGGGAGACCTGCGAGGAGAGTCAGACATGTCCTTTCCCCAACTCTGCTGGGAACTTGCCACGTGACCTTGAACCAGTTATGCACAGACTTCTCCCATGGCTGTCACTCAGAGAAACAGCCAAAGCCTGTCCTGGCCCCTGACTCTGTCCCTCCTGCTCCACTCCTGCCTCCAGCTGCCTGGCTGCTCCTTGTCCTCACCCCAGGGCCCTTGCCCTGGCTGTTTCCTTCCTTCCTCAGAGCCAACCGGCTGAAAACCTGCCGTCCCTCTGTGGTGGCCCTGACCCTGTGCGCAGAGGCACAGCCAGCCCTCCGAGCACTCTAGGGCTGTCGTCCTGCAGATTCTCTGTCAAGAGTGTGGGTTGAATGACTGACTAAGGGGCCTTCGGGGCTGACCTTGTTCTGGTTTTGAAAATTTTCTATTGACAACTTCCCTGAGCCACACCTGGCCCTGGGCACCAGGAGCGTTCTGAGACCAGGTGGGATGGGCGGAGCCTGGGAGGTGGAGAGGGGACGGGGGAGGAATGTGGCCTGCACTGGCATGAGGGACACGGAGAGAGGTGTGACGTGGGGAGAGGGCCAGGAGGCAAGGCCAGCCTCCAGACCCCACAGTGGGAGAAAGCAAGATGGGACTCCAGCAGGACCAGAATGAGCAGCCTGATTCTTTGTTCATGTATTTATATGCGGTGTTGAGAATCGAACCCAGTGCTTCACACATGCTAGGCAAGTGCTCTACAACTGAGCCACAACCCCATACCACAGCCTTTTTCTTCCAGGGGTACCTCTGAAAATCTCTTTAGGACTTATGAGTGTCTCAGGTAGTCCTTCTTGAAGCTAACCTGAATCCCACATGCTGCACTTACAGCCCGCTTCATACACATCTGGTCCAGATGACACTTGGCATTTGGGATCTTACGTTGGATGCTGGAGTTAGACGGGTGCCCTGGTTCTACCACTCATTAGCCAAGTGGCCTTTGGCAAGTCAGCCGATGCCTGAACCTCAGTTCTCTCATCTGCAAAGTGGGAATGGCAAGAACTCCCTGATACCTGGAGTGATCATTCTAAGGATTCAACAGTCAGTCCTGGGAAAGCATTTGTCACCAGCAGCAGGCAGCGAGCACAGGAGGGCTGTCAGAGGTCACTGCCGCTATGGGATGTTGCCCGGGTAAGTGAGATGCCGCAGGCCAGCACCGAGGGCCACTCTGTCAAACCACGTGCCCGCACGCGCTTCCCGGGCAGAAGAAGGGACAGGTGCGCTGCTCTCAGTCCAGAGCAATCAGCTAGGTGGGCGCAGGACCGCAGCTGAGCAGACCAGGTGTGGAGGTGCCACTTGCTGAGCCCACCTGCCCCGCTGGCATCCTGGAGCATGGGTGCCTCTCTGGTTCACCCTGGGCCTCTCCCCAGCAGCAGCAGGTGGCGGGTCCCCCCTGCACCTACCCGCACTGGGCCTGAGGTGGCAGCGGCTCCCAGGAAGCATGATGCTCAATGCTGATGAGATTTTCTCCACGCAAGCGCGCCGAGAGCCTTTGGTTTCCACGTGTCTTCCTGGGCAGGAAGCAGGCCCTCTCTGGAAACCGCACACCACCTGCGCACCTGCCTCCTCCCCGCACTCTGCCTCCCCAGGCTCCACCCAGAGTGTGCTGCCTCTGCTCTGTGCGTCGGAGCCCCTGGACAGGGAGGTAGCCATACCCTGCCACCTTTTGGTCCTGGAGGAACTTCTCCAACAGTCCCTGGATCTGCTGCCTCGCCAACCTGGAGAGGGCAGAGCCTGCATCCTGGGCCCACAGGGTCAGTGGGACAGAGCCTCCACTGGATCTCAACCTCCACCCTCCCCTGCCTAAGTGGGCCAGGGCCTCCCCTGCCCTGGTTCTAAGCTCACAAAGACAGAATGAACAAAGAAGCAGAGAGAGAGTGTTCAAAGCAAAGGACTGGGAGTTGTGGGCATCCTGGGTCTGCCACCTGCTTGCTGTGTAATCTTAGGTAAATGACTGTACCTCTCTGAGCCTCACTGTATAACCCAGCTTCTGGAATCACATAACGTCATTTCTACAATACTTCATCCATCATGGTAGTAGTTACCAGGGGCTGTCCAAGTTCAAGGTAATGTGTCACAGAGCCTGCCACTCCACAGGAGAAGAGCCAACACAGCATTGGAAGGTGACGCTGGCTTTGGAAATAAGTCTGCCATCCTCAGGCGAGTGGAGGGCCAAGTCTCACCTCCAGCACATAACTAGCCCCCCTTCTCCTCTGTTTCTAAGGGGAAGAAAAACAGCTGATAACAGTATTGACACGTTGGACTCTCATGAAAGCAAAGTCCAGCCCGGATCTGCTTCACAAGACACACTCAGCAGATTACAGAGGGACCAACGCCCCCACTCCGCTCCACCCCCTCC
This sequence comes from Sciurus carolinensis, assembly GCF_902686445.1. Classification (NCBI taxonomy): domain Eukaryota; kingdom Metazoa; phylum Chordata; class Mammalia; order Rodentia; family Sciuridae; genus Sciurus; species Sciurus carolinensis. The sequence goes on along the minus strand of NW_025920121.1, from coordinate 1,435,782 downwards.
CTGGACCTGGGCCAGGCACACAGTTGGTGCTCAATTGTTTTTTGGATGCACCAATGCAGCAGGAAGATTGGCTGCGAGGCAGCGGGGTTGCCCAGGCCCCACTGGACGTGAGCAAACCAAGCCGTCACAGCCGACGTCGCCGGCTCTCTTCGAGACCCTTGAAGCACGGCTGAAACCTTCAGCTTTGATCCATGTCTCCCAAGCAGAAACCCAGGAGGGACCCGCAGAGCCTGACTTTCCCAGGACAGCAAGATAGCCAGCGCCCAGACAGTACAAAGGATTCCTTGGCCTCTCCTGGTCCCTTTCAAAAGCCATTCAGACATCCTACAATGATAACAAACCAATCAGCACAGAGAGGGCCAGTGAATTCCCTGTGGCCTCCAGCATGCCCTGGTACCAGTGTTGGGATCTGAACTCAGAGCTGGAGCCTGCTGCTCAGACAACTGTGCACCCTCAGGCTGAGTCAGGATTGCTATTATTATTGTTGCTGTTGTTTTATCACCTTGAAAAATTCACTGCCTGTTGAGGACTAGCTGTGTGCCAGGCAGGCCTGGGAGGCAGTTTAAGAACATGCCTACTGGGCCCAGTGGTGCATACCTGTAATCTCTGGGGCTTGGGAGGCTGAGGCAGGAGGATTGTGAGTTTAAAGTCAGCCTCAGCAACTTAGGCCCTAAGCAACTTAGTGAGACCCTGTCTCAAAATTAAAAATATTTATTCATAAGGGCTCAGTGGTTAAGCACCTTGGGTTCAATCCTGGTACCAAAAAAAAAAAACCATGCCAACCTCCCATCCTCACCCCAGCAGTCTGTGAGGTGTGCAGAAGTGACCGGGCCTTTCCCCTGGTGCCTCCTGAGGTTGAACTTCAGGGCTCCTCCTGGCTCTTCTAAAGAAATACTCACGTCTGCTCCTGTGCTTCTGTTCGTGATTCCACCCTTTTTTCTTCAACAGATCCTCCAGAATTGTATGTGCTAGAGGCACCTCCAAACCTGGATGCCCCTGGAAGTGGGCACCCCGACCATGTCCATCCTACAGAGGAGGAAGGCATGGCCCAGAGAAGGTTGCTCATTTGCCCAGAGACACACAGCCTGGGAGAGGCAATGTGGGGGGCTCCATACCAGAGCTCCTGCCCTTGGCCACCAGGGCGAGCATCTTCCTGTGGAAGAGAACAGCTCCTGCTCGTCTGTCCTGGATATTGGTCCTGCTCTCAGTAAGGCGGCCGCAGCTTTGCTGTGAGCCTGAGATGCTGGAAATGGGTTGACTCAAGGCAGCCTGGGGCAGCAGGGTCTGGGGGCTCCTGTGGAGAGCGGGAAGTTCTAGGAAAGCCCACGTGAAGGCTGCAGAAGAAGGTGGATGGAGGTCCTTCCTGCCTGTGAGTCCCCAGCGAGTGCCCCCTGCCCCTCTGTCAATCAGATTTGTGGGGAGGGCAGGTACTGGGGATTGAACTCCGGCACTCCACCACTGAAGCCCATCCCCAGCCCTAGTTTGTAGTTGATTTAGAGACAGGGTCTCCCTGAGTCGCTTAGTGCTTTGCTTTTTGCTGAGGCTGGCCTTGAACTTGTGATCCTCCTACCTCAGCCTCCAGAGCTGCTGGGATGACAGGCATGCACCACCCACCACACCCAGTTTATCAGATGTTTTTAAGGAAAGTGAAAATCACAGAGTAAATGAAACAAGATGCATGTGAACCTCTCTCTGGGCTCTGCCTGATCTCAACATTTGACCATATTTCACTTTTATTTTTTAAGTTTACAGGTGTATTTAAAGCATCATTCTCTCTTTCTTCCCTGTGAGAGGAAACATCCCGATTTGGTGTTTATCCTTTAAGTGGTTTGTGATATTTTGCTACACTTGTCCACAGGCCCATGTTTGGTGTGCTCGGACATTGGATGTAAAGCAGGATTTTACCAAGGTCTCTTTGTCCTGTGATTTCTTTTTCTCTTCAACTTATGTATTTAATATAGTTTTTATTCATACCCAAAACAGATGAGGACACGTCAAGAAAACCATGACCCTGATGAACTTAGATGCAAAAGTACTTAATAAAATATTAGCAAATTGTGTTCAACAACATATTAGGACCAAGTGGTTTTATTCCAGAAGTTCAAGGATGGTTTAACACCCACAAATCAGCAAATGTGATTCATCACAGAAACAGAATGAAGGACAAACATCACTAGTCCTCTCAATAGATGCAGAAAAGGCCATTGACAAAATTCAGCACTCAATCATGATTAAAAACCACTGAAGACATTAGGGATAGAAGGAGCCTACCTGAACATCACAAGGCTATTTATAAAAAACCCAAAGCCAGTCTCACAGTAAATGGGGAAAAACTGAAAGCATTTCCTTTAAAATCTGAGACAAGATGAAGATGCCCACTCTCACCACTCCTATTTAATGTAGTACTAGAAATTCTAACCAGAGCAATTAGGCAAGAGAAGGAAATAAAAGGGCTAAAAATAGGAAAGGAAGAAGTCAAATTATCACTGCTTGCAGATGATATGACCCTATACCTGGAAGACCCAAAGGACTCTGCCAAAACACTGCTAGAGCTAATAAACAAATTCAGCAAAGTAGCAGGTGACAAAATCAACATATAAAAATCAATAACTTCCCTATATGGCAGCAATGAATCTTCTGAGAAAGAAATCAGGAAAGCAATTCACAACAGCCTCAAAAACCAATCAAATAATCAAACAAACAATAAACCCAACAACAAAAACCCCCTATGAATAAATCTAGCCCCTAGAGGTAAAAGACCTCTGCAATAAAAACTATAGAACATTGAGGAAAGAAATCAAAGAAGACCTCACATGATGGAAGACTTCCCATGTTCATGGATAGGCAGAATTAATATTGTTAAAATGGCCACACTACCAAAGGCAATATACAGATTCAATGCAATCCCCATCAAAACACCAATGATACTCTTCACAGAAATATGAAAAAAACAGTCCTAAAATTTATTTGGAAGAATAAAAGACCCAGAATGACCAAAGCAATTCCAAGCAAAAAAAAAGCAATGCTAGAGGCATCACAATATCTGACTTCAAATTGTACTACAAAGCTATGTCACAAAAACTGCATGGTCGGCACAAAAACAGACACACAGACCAATGGAACAGGATAGAAGGCACAGAGACAGACTCACAAGGATGCAGTCAACTGACCCTTAACAAAGGTGCTAAAAACATGCAATTGACAGCCTTATTAAGGAATGATGCTGGGGAAACTGGTTACCCATCTGTAGAAGAATGAGACTAGACCTTTGTTTCTCATCCTGCTCAAAAATCAACTCAAAATGGATCAAAGACCTTGGGATTAGACAGAACTATGAAACTTCTGGAAGATATATTGGGTCAACACTCCAGCATAGAGACACAGGTGGCCACTTTCTCAACTGGACCCTGAAACTCAGGAAGTAATGCCAAGAGTTAATAAATTGGATGGCATCACATTAGAAAGGTTCTGCACAGCAATGGAAAAAATTAGGAATGTGAAGAGAGAGCCTACAGAGGGGAGGAAATCTTTGCTAACTACAAATCAGACAGAGGATTAATATCTAGAACATACAAAGGACTCAAAAAACTTAACACCAAAAAAAGTCAAAGAACTCAATTACTAAATGGTCAAATGAATTGAACAGACACCTTCAAAAGAAGAAACACAAATGGCCAAAGAATATGTGAAAAATGTTCAGTTAGGGACATGCAAATCATCTCCCACCAGTCAGCATGGCGGTCATCAAGAATACAAATGATAAGAAAGCTGGAGAGGGTGTGGAGAAGAAGGAACACTTGCACACAGCTGGTGGGACTCTGGATGAGTACAGCCACTATGGAAACCAGTATGGAGGTTTCTCAGAAGATGAGGCATGGCAATACCCTGTGACCCAGCTACACCACTGCTTAGGGTTTATCCTGAAGCATCAAGGTCATCAAGCCACAGTGACACCTGCATGTCCAGGTTGTAGCAGCACCATTCACAATAGCCAGACCACAGAACCAGCCTAGGTGTCCATCAATGGACCAATGGATCAAGAAAATGTGGTATATAAACATGATGGAGTTTTATTCAGCAATAAAGAAGAATAAAATTCTGTCATTTGCAGGAAGATGGCTGGAACTTGAGGTCATCATGTTAAGTGAAATAAGTCAAACTCAGAAGGTCAAGGGTCAGATGTTTTCTCTCATGTGGAAACTAGAGAGGAAAATGGGAAAGAAAGGTGGGGGGGTCTCATGAAAATCAAAGGGAGATCAATGGAGGAAAGGGACCAGGGGTAGGAGGGGATGGAGGGGGAAGGGCTGGGGAGGGATTTTGACCACATTTTGTACTTGTATATATTCACCAATATGTAGCAACAAACCCCATCATTACCAACAACTCTCACGCACCAACAAGAAATGTGGGGAAAAAAAAAGATTTATTCATGATAAAGATGTTACTTGTAGTCTAGTCATTGACCACCATGGACATTCTGTTGCACAAAAACATCATCATCATGTATTAGTCCTTTCTTCTTTTGATGCATAATTAGGGTATTTCCAGTTTTTTAAATATAACAACTGACAGGCGTGGTGGCACATGCCTGTAATCCCAGCAACTTGGGAGGCTGAGGCAGGAGGATCATGATTTCAAAGCCAGCTTTGGAAAAACAAGGTTCTAAGCAACTCAGTGAGACCCTGTCTCTAAATAAAATACAAAATAGGGCTGGGGATGTGGCTCAGTGGTCAATTGCCCCTGAGTTTAATTCCCAGTACCAAAAAATAAAAATAAAAAAAGAACAACCATGGCTGCAATCAAATACCCCAAATGTTCAGTTCAGTGTGAGATTTTCTCAGAGTCTAGGGGTGCAGTGTGGGGATAGATACTGGTAAGTCCTCACAGTGGATCTGCCAGCTCACGCTCCCATCTGCCGACTGTACACCATCCTGGCTCCACACCTTGCCAACACTTGAGATTGTCAACATTTTCATTTTGGCTGATCTGATGTGGGGGGAGAAACTGTGCCCCACTCTTTGAATCTGCACACCCTGCCTGCCCATGTGATTAAACACCTTTCTTATGGTATGGACTGTAGGAATTCTTCTTGAAATTGCCTGTTCATGTCCACACTCTATTGAGTTGTTTTGTTTTTCTTTTTTTCTCTTATCAACTCACAGTTCTTTTTACCCTGGATGCCAACCCAGGGACGACCACATGCCTACATTGTCAATACGTGTGTTCCAGTCTGTGGCTTGACTTTTCACTTCATTTATGTCATTCATGGTATCTCTGGTTGCATAGAAGTTTTAAATTCCAATGTGTCCCTTTTCCTTTACAGTCTGTGCTAACAGGTTTAGAAAACCTGTCCAAGTGGCCCTGGGATCAGAACGCTCCTCTAATTTATCTCCCTCTAACCCCATGAACATTGTGCTTTTTCACATGTAAGTTCTTCATCTGCCTAGAATTGGTGAGTGTGTTGGTGTGAGGTAGGGATTTGCAGCTGGTCCATCTTATGGACACAGATCACCACTTTGTAAATAGTCCATGAGTTCCACATGTTTTCTGAGGCCCCCTTTGTCACCATCAAGACCAGGTCTGGGGACCAGGGTGCACCTCAGAGGTAGGGCACTTGCCCAGCCTTTGTGGGGCCCCAGGCTCCATCCCCAGCACCAAGACAAGACAAAACAACCCCACCAGGTTGTGTCTCGTCCTCCCTTCTGTCCCAGAGCCTCACTGGAATCCACCCCGCTTCCTTTGCTTCTCATCTGTGGTGACCTTGATTCCCTCTCCCGAGTTTTCATTTCTTCAGATTCCAAAATGTGAGATGTGAGTCTGAAGCCAGTTGACCCTGCACCATGACGTTGCCGTGGCTACAGTGTTACTAGGCAAGAGTAACCCTTTGGCTGCATGCTAGTCTGGGACTATGCTGCAGGTGCTGTCTGTCACTCACCAACATGCTGTTAAGGGTCACAGTCCGGGTGCCTGCCTCAGGGCCTATGCAGAGGCTTCTTCATTTCCTCAAGATAACCAGGCAGCCTTCTCCATCACCAAGTGCCACCTATGAGGTCCCAATTCCACACCCAATATCTTGTGTCCCCTCCTGGTCAGTTGATTTCAGTGTTTCCAGAAACAGGACACATTTTATGTGTTGGTCTTGTTTGCCATCTCTGTCCTCAGCATCCATCCCACAGAGGCAGGGACATTGTCTGTCTCACTCACCCCTCTGTCCCTGGAACCTCCCTTGTGCTGTATGATGAGTTTGAGTTGGGAGTGAGGGGTTTTTCTGGGGAGCTCCAGCATCCCCTCCCCAGACAGTCCTGACATCCTGGTGGTGGGGAGGCCAGAGACAGCCGAGCGCAGGCAGCATGGGTTGGAGCCTGGGATGGAAAGAGGCCATGCATGGAGAAACCGATCCAATTCCCAAGGAGTTCAGGGAAAAGATGATCAAGGGGTTCATTTCTTAGTTTCAATAAAGATACGTCCAGAGGATGGCCGTGTCGGGGTGGCGCAGCCACAGGATTCTCTGCACACTCTTAGCAACTCCTCCCTGAATCTGAAATTCTTGCAAAATTGGAAGTTTATTTTTAAAAAAGTCAAACGCTGCTTTAGAAAGACATTTGAGCACTGACCTGCCGTGTCAGAACCCATTGCTTGTCTAAGGACCCTCTGTTCATCTCTGTTCACCATTGGAAGGAAGCTCAATTTTTCTTCTTCATGTCGAAATGTTTCTTTTTAGTTGAAAGTGCACACCACTATCACCAGTGGACAGTCAGTGTCTCCTGCCACACAGCAAGGATGGCCGTAAGGACAGGTGAACAGAGCAGAGGCTCCTGCCTGACAGCTAATGGTGGCATCCCTGGAGGTTTGGGCCTGCTTCAGCTTCCCCGCTGTCCACAGGGTGGGGAGAAGCAGGCAGGTGTGAGAACGCACCCACAGCCTGCAGACTCCCTGCTGCTGGGATCCCAAGGATGGAGGAGACAATAGAAAAAGGAACTCATTCCTTGCCACATGATTCAAGGTCATTTCAACTGTTGCCCGTGAGCTGCTGGAGGGGGATCCCTGTTCCGTAGGAGGCACCTCCCAAAGTGGTGCCCCAGCCATGCATGACTCTTTATGTAAATTGATTTAAATTTAATGACAGGACAGATTCAGGTCTTCTGTCTAGCCAGCCACATTCCACATGCCCAGTAGCCAAGGGTGGTGAGGGCAACCACGTGGGGCAGTGCAGGACATCTCCACACTGCAGAGTCCTGTCATGCTGCTCTAAGTCAGGGCTGGGGCCAGGGACACAGCTGTAAAGACCCCCTTCCTCTCAGCACTGGTTAAATGGGGAAGGCAAGCGGCCTCTGGAGACAGCAGGGGACAGATAGGGCCAAGGCCCCCAGGGACCCGTGGGCATCAACTCTGGTCATGGCAGGCTCACCAAGGACCCTCCCCCCAGCTCCAGGACCTCCTGCACCCTGAGGTTGGGGGTGCTCAGCATCAGTTCAAGGTCTCACCTTCCCTGCCCCCATCATGCTCTTCCCAGAAAGCCAACCCAGCCCCTCCCTGGGCTGATGCCTGACTTAGAAACAGATGGCGCTACATCTGGAGAAGGGAAGAAGCAGGTGACTTCTGAATCGCAGATTTTCACCAAAGAGGTCCCTGAGTCTTCTTGATCTTTCCCAGCTAACTCAAATGTCTAGTTCCACAAAACCACTTTAGTCATTTTCCAACCTCCCTCCCATTAACAGAAAAGCAAGGCCAGAGTGGGAAGCACCACTGTTTACTGCTGTGTCACCTTGGGCAAGTCACCTAACCTCTCTGGGTGCTCAGTTGCTCTGTCTGTGAACTGGGATTCTCAGAGATAGAATGCTCATGGATTCACTGAGGTGACATGGGTAAAGTGCTTGGGATGTTGTTGATGGCGAAACTCAGTGAATATTTTTGAAAATATTAAGCAAGGGGTTTGTGGGTGCCTGTTGCAGAATATAAAGAGGTGCAGAAACAGTAAGGATAGCCACAGGAATGCTGGTAATGGGTAAATGTCATACCCGAGGGGATCCACTCTCAGGCACTCAACACCCCAGGCACCCCCAAACCCCCTGTCCCCCCACCCTTTCAAGGTAATGTGGTATTCATCAGTGGTATTCATCAACATCTGGGTCTCTCCTCCCGGGTTTGGGTGGGGCTTGGGGCATTTCAGGTCCTCTTTCTCTTGAACTTAGGACTGATGATGTGGCTGGTTTGTGCCAAATTAAAAATGAGAAAAAAAATTGCACCATTTCCTGGCCAAACATCCCATCCCAGGCACTGAACCCTCCAGCCCTCTCTTTCTCTGCTGCAGGGATTATGGAAAGATGTGTTGAGGTAGCCATGTCGTGCCATGGTGTCTCACTCAAGCTGGGTCCCTGAGTGACTCCAGCAAGCACAGGGACGCTTGTTTGCGAGGGACAAGTGAGATGAGCAAGAAATGCACCTCCCCTATTTCAGATCATGAGATGACTGGGATGCTTGTTACGTGGCATGACCCAACTCGTACTGACTGTTACAACCTAAGACAGTCCTCCCCTAAGACTGGGTATTAGAAGCAGAATTGAGATTTACTCCTATATTGAGGCCTTCCCCTGCTCTCACTGCTGGATGACCACTTCTGAACCCAGCCAGGCCTTGAACTTGACTGAGAGTTACAGAAAGAATCCCAGCCACATGCCAAACCACCTTCCCCCTCCCTGCACCAAATGCCTCCCCCACATTACACGATCCACCTCAAGTCTGGGAACATATTAGTGGTGACACTTAAAAAAATAATAATACAAATTCCACATCAACACACCCGAGATACCACCCAGCATGTCTCCTCTTCCCCAATAAAAAGGACACACTACTCTTACAAGAATCCACATAGCTCGTTATGCAAAGGCTTTCCTGGTTAGTCACAGCAATAAGATCCTTGAAGTAATGTGAGCGTACCAGCCTTCCCTCAGCAGCTGGCCATCTCCAAGGGATCCTCGCATCCACTTTATGGACAGGGACATGCAGGAGGTCAAGCCACGGGTGGACATGGCCTGTGAGTCAGCCAGGATTCCAGCCTCCTTGCCTCCAGTTCACCCTTGGCCTCCCTCTCCGTGTCTCTTGCTTCACCTTTGTTAACCGCCATGTTCAAATCCTCTGCATTTTAGCGGCCATCTGATGGATCATCAGAGACTGGGTTGCTGTGTCAGGAGCCCCCACTCCCAATGCAGGCTGATGATTGAGCCCGCAGGTCTGCCTCTCTTTCGAACGGCACTCAGGAACTGCCTGCAGAGTGTGCTGGGTGCCCATACAGGTGGCAACTGGGAGCCCTGGGGACCTTGGTGTTCTTTAGATCTAGGGTCCTCAACCAGGGTTGGGTTGGTCTTGCTGGGGGCTTTTGGAAATGTCTGGAGGCATTTCAAGGTGTCACATCCAGGGGGATGGCACTACTGGCCTCTGGTGGGTAGAGATCAGGGAGGCTGCTAACCACTCTATAACACCCAGGACACAGCATCCCCCAACAGAGACCCATCTGACCCCAAATGCCAGTGGTGCCAAGGTTGAGCAATCCTGTTTAGACAAAGACAAACCCCTACCTGAGTGAGGGCTGGGAGGAGAGATATGTAGAGAACCATTCCTCTGGGGCCTCATTCTGGGTCACCACAGGCAACCATGTCCACTTTAGTAAGAATAAGTAAACGAGCCTCTTCTCCTTAGCCCTTAGGTTAAAAAAAAAAGAAGCTGCCTGAACAGAGACTGTAACTAACCCCTACAGGTTTTAAGGGTTCCACTTACACTGGAGGCCCTGAGGTGTCCTCCCTGTCCCCCCTGGCAGTGCCCCACCCCCACCTCCACTCCAGCCTGGAGAGCAGTGGGTGGGCTCCCTGCTGGCCTTGCTAGCTCTTGGGGCAGAGTGTGTTGGCTACTTGGGGAAGGAATGGTCTTTAAGGGGCCTAGCACTTTAATCACTAAGTCAGTTTCCTTGATAATCATTTAAAATATAATAAAGTAGAAATTGTGGGCTGCTTCTCGCCTGCCAGGCCCGCTCTGTGTCCACTCTCAAATCCCCAAAGTGCCCCATGAGGGGCTGCTGTTAGGCAGGGTCTAAGATGCATTCATGGAGGCACAGAGGGGCTATGTAGCCTGCTTGAGGTCACCCAGCCTGGGAGCGGTGGACTGAGGCTGGACCCTGACCAAGCTGCCTCCAGAGTTCTCAGGCTAATGTGATACTCCAGGGCTTCTGCAATGGCTAATTAGCAGTGGGCTGCATCTCTGCCCTCAGAATTGCAAGACCTTACCTTAGAACTGACTATGGCAGAAGTGAACTTGTACTGACCGGAAGAGACTGGCTACTCACTCAGCCTCCTCTTCACCCTCTCTGTCCCTCCAGGTTGGCAAGGAGTGACTTTATCTACAGAGCATCTGCGTTGGTACCACCTGACAGCAGCTTTGGGTCACATGAACACTGGAGTCATTGTTATTTCTCTCAGAGATTCTTTCTTGATTCCGTGTTTGTTCCTTATCATTTAGTTTCAAGATCATGAGCAGATCCAGCTTTTTCTTGCTGTACCTTGGACAGGCCATTGGTCCAGGGTGATTTCATCCTCAATAGTCCTCAGACTACACACAGAACTGAGAGCAGACCCAAAGCCCTGGGCAGGTGGCAGGATGCTCAGAATTTGTGGCCCATGGGCCTGAAATCTCAGAAATCTCAAATCCATACACGGCTTAGTCCCTGGGATTGAAGAGTTCTGATCCTCTGTCCCACTCAGCCAGATTTTGATTGGCAGAACCTGAGGTAGGTGAGTTGAAGGAAGTTCTTAAATCAGTCTCTTCAAGTCAGAGCCTGCGAATACATAATTCCCCGCTGATGCCAGAACACACACTATATCATCATCCATAATCGTCATACGGCTTCAGAGATCACCCACTCACAATAAATAGTGTATCACCTGCTCATAACATTTTATCATATAATATGACATCTGCTCACAAGATCATATATTATGAGATTGATGCTTGGCAAAAGAGCATCCTCAGATATATTTGCTTTAAAAAAAAAGTGTTCTGACTTTTGTGAGGAGGTGAGGACTTTCTCACGGGTCCTGGAGGCCGCAAGGATCCTGGACTGGCCAGCCAGTAGCTCCCTGTCCACCAGGTGTACTTTAGGCTAGATGCAGAGAAAAGGCTTTGACTGGCACTAAACTGGTTAGAAATGCAGAGTCCCGGGCCCGGTCCAGCCTGCTGAATTGGACTCTGCATTTTGATGAGATGTTCTGGTCTGTAGGCAGAGGGCAGTTTAGGAAGCGCTGTCCAGTGAGTCACTGGAATTTAACTGCCACTGGAATGCAGGCTCTGAGCACCTCCCTGCTTGGCCAAATCACAGGCTGTGCGGAACCCCACTCCCATGGGGCAGGGACACCAGGGGCAGGCAGGGGTGCCCTTGCAGCACAGCCTCACATCCACCCCAGAGGGACCTTGGAACCTCCTGGAAGGCATCCAGTCTCATCCACGATGGTGCAATTCCATTCAGGGGTGCATTGCTCAGCCAGGGAATACAGACTCTGAGAATGTACGCCAGACCAGTATTTCAAAATCTCTGGTTTGTCATTGTTCCACTGACTTCATTTCCCTAAGTTTCACAGAAAAATCACTGGGTCAGGGAACTGCAAAAACACATTTCTATTTTTGTGTTTTAGTTTCTTAATCCCATGCTTCAAAATATATATGTGCAAGCCAGGCACGGTGGGGTGCACCTGTAATCCCAGCTCTTAAGGAGGCTGAGGCAGGAGGATCATAAGTTCAAGGCCAGCCTCAGCAACTTAGGGAGAACCTGTCTCAAAATTTAAAAAAATTAAAAAGGGCTGGGAATGTGGCTCAGTGGTACCTGGGTTCAATCCCTGGTACAAAAAAATAATAATACAAACCCCCCAAATATTTCCTTGCTAGTAGTGGTAGAAATAAGATACATATATCTACAGAGAAACACTTAAGAACAAAATAAACAGCGACCCCAAAACCTCATGACCTCATGGCTGTTGACATGGGGTTTGACATTCTTCATGTGGACCCCGTTCTGTGCCTCGTGGGTTGTCCAGTGGCACCCCTGGTCTCTACCTACCAGATGCCAGCAGCATCTCTCCCACCCCTACCCCCCATCCTAAATGGCTCCAGACATTGCCAAATGTCCCCTGGGGATCAAAATCACTCCCCGTTCAGAAGGAGGGCTTGGATTGAAGAACTCAAAGCCAAGAAACCCCGAAGACACCCCTCCTGTGCCTTGCTCTGCAGAACCCCCTGCAGCCGGGGGACCAGGAGGCTGTCAGTCAGCGCCATCCCTGGCCAGGCCCAGGTGTGCCCCCGTGTGAACACGTGTGTGTGCAAGTCCCCCAGGCACGTTGCAGCAGTAATGCCTTCATCTTCCCCTCACACCCTGGCATTCTGAGTGTTCACCAAAATAATTGACACAGGTGAAATTGGCACTTCCTGCTATGTCGGGCAGATAAGCTTTGCTGAATATTGATTTCACACGAAGAAAATGACATGTGCTTTGGCCTCACCCTTGATCTGGCCGGGCCAGGGAAGGAGGCAGGAGGGCCCGGCTGGCTGCCATGGTGGAGACGCAGCCCCAAGCATTGCTTTTACTCCTCGTGCACAAGAGACCTGGGGAGATGAGGGACCTGGCCGGGTGCTGGGAAATCTGCAGAAGGCGTGGGACAGTCCTCTGAGGATGGCGGGGACTGGCTGATGGATTTGGAAGAGCAGGATGGTGGTGGGGACAAGGACCTGGGAGGGACACAGGCTTGGGCTCACAGCCTGTCCCCCAGACCAAGGTGGCTGAGCATTCTGTTTAGCCAGGGGCCCTGGGCTTTCCCAGCACACGGGAATTTCAGTGGACTGGTCAGCTGCGTGCCTCAGCTCCTCATCTATCAAGCCAAGAGGGATGAGATCCCTCCCTGGCATCCCTGGTGGAGGGAGGTGAAGGGTCCCTGGTGCCCACCCTCTGAGGCACCAAGCCATCGCAGGGACAAGTGCTTAGAAAGCAGGACTTTCTTTTCCTTCTATCAGCCTGGACTGGAGAGGCTCTCAGATGCCCAGGGAAGCAGAAAATTTTAAGACAGGCTCTTGGCTAAGTTGCTGAGGCTGACCTCAAACTTGCAACCCTCCTGCCTGAGCCTTGCAAGTCACCAGGATTTAGAGGCAGGCACCACCACACAAGGCAGGAAGTTGTTTATTTCCCTGATTTTCTCAGGCTGACTTTACTGAGGATCTACTATGTGCTAGGCGTGTGTCAGCAGCCATTGACAGGCAACAGCTGCCACCTCCTCTTCGCTGGAGAATCCCCTTCACTGAACACCTGGTCACACCTTGAACCATGAAAGAAGCAACTGGTTTCCAGGCAGGGTCACGGCCACTCCTGAGTCACTTCCAGGACTCTCGCAGCCTGTGGGGTCCTGGGCAAAGCCTCTCAGGGTCTCACCTGGTCTTGTCCTGCCTACTTGCACATGGGGAGTATGGCGGCAACTGGGCAAGCAGGCTAGGTAGCCTAGTGTGAAGGGCTTCTAGATCTGCCAGGCCAGGGTGACGCCCTGCACGGCCTTCTGCTGTGAGGCCAGAGGGAAGGAAAGGTGCAGACTTCTCTGCTGTGTTCTCCTCCTGCCAGGTCTGCTGGGGAAGACCTCCGTGAGGACGTGAGCTAGGAACACTTGCAAGGTGCTCAGAACAGTGCTGCATGTGACAGCCGTGTCCCCTCATGCCGAACCACAGCACTGAGTACCTGGCATCAGATATGGCACAGAGGGCTCCCCCTGGGTAACGCAGGGTGGCTCCGCAACCTCGACCTTCACACTGGTCACCTCCTCCCAGAACCCTCCCTGATTACCCTGATGAAGACCACCAGCTCCATCAGCCGGGCTCCCTCCAGTATCCAGAAGCAGCTGCATGAGGACAGGACTGTGTCTGGCCTGCCCCACACCAGGGTTTCAGGCAGCCAGCCCCCACTGGGACCTGCGGATCCTTCTCCCTTTGACACTCTCTCCAGTCAGGCTGGATCAGGGCACCGTGACAATAAGAGGACTAGCAATTACATGGGCTGCAGTTCCTGTTTGCCCAGCCCTCCCCCCACGGTGACTTCCTCCCCCAGGCTGGGGGTGGAGCACCGCTGGGAGCACTCCCAACAGGTGGGGCCAGCTTCACTCCAGCGCCATTCAATGTCTATCCACATGCGTTTCCCTAGAAAGAATCCTAGAAGATTCCACATGCGTAATCCTAGAAGATGCTCGCAGCAGCTGAGGCCAAGTCTCAGAGCAAAAGGGACCTGTGCAAGGGTCATAACCAGACAATGACAGAGCTGGGACAGGTGTGCCCACCTCCCCAGCCCTACCCCTCTCAGAGACCGTCCTAGGAGGCAGCTGTCCCGACTAGGAGAGTCCAGCTGGTCTGGGCCCAGGTCCTCCTCCTGCTGCATGCTGGGGACCTGGCCAGAGTCCTATTCTCTGTCCCAGCACTCACTTCCTCCCCTTAGAAATGGGGGTCACGTCTGTACTCCCTGCAAGTTGGGGAGGACCATTAACTGGAAGGGATCACAGGGGTCCTCCAGGAACCATCCTCACAGAGTGACTGGGAGTCGGGTTTAGGGCCACCCCTGCAAAGAGACCAGATGGTATGTTTCTCACGGCCCCTGCCTGGCCAGGCCTTGGCCCACAGGGTACCCTCAGGCTGCGGGGGACGTGGGCCCTGAGTGCTACATGCCCTGCCTGCCAGGCTTCCCCTGATTCCAGGTGGCAGCTCCACCCCCACCCCTGGTCATTCCCCACTCTGTGCATCATGTCCCAATGGGGGGCCGTGGGACTCTGGCTAATTGCAAATAATTTCTCAGGGCTCCTGCTGTTCAGCTAAATTCACAGGAACTAATGTGTCAAGAACCCCACAGCGGGTGGAGAGCTGGGGTTCAGCAGAGCTGTCCCCAAGATGGGAGCTGGAGGACTGGGGAATTTGCCAGGGAGGGAGGGTGCCCAACACTGAGGTGGCAGCTGGACAAGTTTTATGAATATCTACTTGGAAAGGACCAGAGGAGCCAGTGACTGAGGAGCGGGACAGGGGGACCTGCCCACACCAGCCTGCCTGGGGCACCTTCCTCCTCCCGTCCCCATGGGGCCCTGTGGAGTAAGCATCCCCAGCCTTCTCATTTTACAGGTGGGCAAACTGAAGCTCAGCCTCCTTAGGTCCCGTCCCTGACGTGGGCACCAGCAGAGAGCAAAGAGCAGAGAAGTTAGAGGAGCTGTGCACAAGCTGTGGGCCTGGGGGGACCTGCCTGGAGGCCCTGTGGCCTTCCCAGTGGGCTGGGATGGGTCTCCAGCTCTCAGAGCCTCCAGCTGGCCAGGCCTCATAGGTTGCTGTTAGGGTTAAATGAGAAAACAGGGCTGTTCTTCTTCCTTCCCAAGAGCCACACATCTGGGGAGCCCGCATGAACTGCTCCCATCGCTTGGTGAGCTTCTAGTGACTTGAAGCTTTGAGGGTCCGACTTCCCCTTCAGGGGCCTGGCTAGCAGAGCCCTTGGGGCCCCCGTAGCTGGGGAAGTGGGGCAGAGTCTTCTCCTATCAGGAGATGGCAAGTCCTGCTGCGGGCGTCTGCTGACCCGATGCCCACCTCACTGAAGGGGACAGATCACACCTTTGAGGGGCAGAAGTGCCCCTGAGAATCAGTCCCATGTTCAACAGATTCAACCTTGCCTTAAAACCGGGAATGAAATAAAAATAAAACTGATACACACATAAACGCTTATCTCTAGCTTTTATTGTGCATGTTGGAACCAAATCGGCTTTGTTTATAAGGACCCAATGTGCTGTGTGACCTTGGGCAAGTTACTTACATGCCCTGTGCCTCAGTTTCCCCACCTGGAAATGAAGTTAACATTAACAACCTCCCAGAGTGACTATGGCGACGGTGACTTAAAAGCACAGTGAAGCGTCACCTAGTTGTCTGCATTACTAGTTGTCCCCACCAAGGCCCAGAGGCTTGGGTCTGAGGGCTTGGTACTAAGGAACCCAGGAGAGGCTGGGCCAAATCCAGCTGTGGCTCCTGTCTTTCAGCAGGCGATGGAGGGGTCTCACCACCACATTTTAGCAGGTGAGGTGGGTCCTTGGCAGAGGTTCCCAGAGCTGGGTGTGCCCTTTGCGAGAACATCTCCAAGGGTTGTCAGGTCCCTAGTCAGCTGGGCCCCTGTGTCTGGAGCAAGGGACCCTGAGTGAAGGCAGGGAGTGAGTCTCAACTCACCCAGGAGGCCACTGGCCTCCTCCTCCCATGGGGATTACCAGAGGACTAGAGTCAGGGGTCGTCTGATCCTGGGACCTGGAACCGTGGGCAGGTGGCTGCACCCTCTGAGCCTCCATTCCTTCATCCATGCAGGAGTCCACTCCCTACCTGCTCCAGCCTCTCCACCCCAACGGGCAGCAAGTAAAATTGGGTGCTGCTGGGAACTCGTGCTTCAGAGACCACCAGGGCTACCAAGGGACCACGAACCGTCCAGTCCCAGTCTGGCCACCAGGAGATGAACCACACCAAGAGACAAGGAAGGGCCCTGGCAGGGTCTGGGGCCCTGCAGCTCTATGGTGCCCACCATGCTGGTCTCCAGTCCTCCTCAGCTGACAAGAGCCCTCCTGTGGGAGGGGCAGTAAGTGCAGGGGGGTCCCCTGGGCAGCATGGCTCTGTGTCCTGGAGAGACAGAGAGGAGAGACCAGAGAAGACAGAGACAAAGAAACACAGAGATGACCAGGGACAAGATCTAGCTGGAGGATAGAGATGGGAATCAGAGAGGGGAAGAGAAGAGGAGAGGGGGACAGACAAAGAAAAAGTCAGGGACCAAACCAGACGCGGGCGGAGCAGGTGAAACCCGAGGATGCGGAGCCGCGGGCAGAGGGGTGGGTGCTCAGTGGAACCCGACGCACGGAGGTGCAGGGACGCACCGGGCAGCACCGGGGTACATAGGGGGCCGCCCTCCGCCCAGACCCGCGGCTCCATGCCCCGCCTCGCGGGCCCTGGGCGAGCGCCGCCCCTCGCTCCCCGCCTTCCGCTGCCCGAGTCCCAGTCCTCTGGTCCCCGCTGCCCACTCCATTCTCCGAACACGGCAGGGTTTTCTGGCACCTTCGTGGCCGCCCCGAAGTGTGCAGCGACAATGGCCAGGTGACTGGGTCATTTCGCGAGTTGGGACTCTTGGGCGCCAGGAACAGTGCGGGCGGCGCGCCAGGGAGCTAGGGCTTTGTGCACTTGGGAACCGCGCCTGCTGCTCCTAGCCTAGTGTAGGCCAGTGGCGCCCTGCCAGCCGCCGGTTAACCCCCTCACATCCTTGAACTGCGAGCTAGGGCGGGGACCTGGGCTCCTGAGGTCTAGGGCCTCCTGCAGCCTGGCCCTCACCTGCAGTGTGATCTGGACAGTCCCTGTCCTCCTTCGAGCAGATCCTGCCCTCCTGAAAACCAGGGGTGGGTTTCACCGCCTGACCCCTTCCAGGAAGCTGAAACTCAGAGCCTGCGGGGGCGATCACGGAGGACCGGGGAGGCAGACCTCAAGGTCAAGGGGCCTTGACAATGTCGTCTCTGCAGGCGCTGGCCAGTGAGGCTCAAACCTGCAAGCTGTTCTTCCACAGGATCCTTCTGCACTGAGATGCCCCTCTGCCCAGCTATGCCAGCATTAGCTGTGTGATCTTGGGGGAGTTGCCCACCCTCTCTGGTGTCTCTCAGTGGGGAGCATTATGCTGACCTACCTTAGGAAGCCCCTTAGGAAGCCCAAATGAGGTGATGTGTTAGTGAGGCCTTTGTGAATTTGTACACATAATGCATAATAATGACACCAGCTGAGCCCATTCTGTGTGCCAGAAACCATTCTGATCTTACCACACTTGTCTGATGACAGTTCACCTTCTGCACAGTGCTCACATGGAACATCAATGGGGCTCCTTATCCTCCCCCCCAGTGCCTCGACTTGCTCATCTATAAAATGGGGCAGCAGTTCCTCGCCTGCAGGTATCAAGAACCCCTTCTGTTCCCTTCCAGCAGCCCCAGAGCTGGGCTCTGGCAGGTGTGGGGAGCCCCTGGCAGGGTGGCTTCAGTGAAGGCCCTGGAGATCTGTTCCAGCTCCTGGGTGACATGACCCCACCCAGGCTCCTGCCTCTGCCCCTCACCTCCTACCATCCAGACCCCTAAGGACTGAGGAGTGGGGTCCTCCACTCAGTATGTGGGGCCTGGTAGAAGGCGGAGGTGACGGGAGCCATCTGGGGGCTCCCATCCTTGTGTGCCAGCTGGCAGGGCTTCCGCTCACACCTGCTCATGGGGACAAGGACAAAGACCACCCCTCTAGAGCTCGTGGCTGGAAAGCAAAAGCTAATTTGAAGACTGTGGGCTCACCTGCCCCCACCCCAGAAAATGCTCCTTTGCACCCAGGACGTTTTACTTGCAGCCTCAGAGGGTCCCCACCATTGCACCCCAAGACCCTAGAGCAGAACCTCAGGAGTGGCAGAAAGAATCGGAAGCAGAACGCAGAGCCTGCCTTGCTGCGGGGCCCGGTGCCGAGCAAAGTCCGGGTTCTCCTCGAGCAAGTCTGAAGCCAGGCTCTGAAACGTCCCTGGCGTGCAGAACCCGGACCTTCAAAAGTCCCGCATGGGGCCCCACCCAGAGCTCGACGCTGGGTTGGCGTGAAGGGGTCCAGTGTCCACGTTCCCAGAAGAGGGTCACTGACACATCTCTGGGCTATCTTCCCCGAGGAGGGCAGGAAGGATCCAGAACCACCACAGTCCAGGTGGAAGCTGGGAGCAGCCGTGCCCAGCATGTGCCCAGGACCTGCGTGCCTGGATGGGCACAGAGAGGGTGGCTCTGGGCTGGGGGCAAGGGGCAGATGCAGACACCCGCAGCCTCAGCTGCCTAGTTATCTCTTCATTATCTCTGTGTGTCCCCCCACCTGCCCCCTCCCCAGATGTCCTTCTGTCATCTCCACGCAGCCCCTGCCCCCACCAGGACTGCAGCAGGAGCCTGGGAGAGGGTCCCCTTGCCCCCCCCACTCGGGGGCCAGTGGGAAGTGGGGGAGGAGGGCCTGGGTGTGGCTGGGAGGGGGTGTCAGAGTCTATAATCACACCCCGCTGCACTCCTGTGTAACACACACTTGTCCCAGGAGTTGTTAGTGAAACCATTAATTAATTAGCTGATCCAACAGGATTCTAAATGGCTCTCCCCCTCCCAGCCTCCCATGTAGATAATTGTTGCTGAGAAATCTTTTGTGAAAGTCATTTTTTCCATCAGGGATGGCTCTGGAACACAGAGGGATACGGATTTAAAGAAGGGGCCAGCCAGCCATCCCTGAAGCTCCTGTTGTGTGGAGATTCTTCTCTCAGTCAAGGCAGGAGCCCAAGTCCAGGTCGACTGGTGGAGGAGCAGGCAGCAGGTACCCGGCTCTGGCATTTAGGGGTTTATTTTTGGATCTCACAATGCTTTGTGAGTCTGTGGGAATCTTCCTGGGCAGGGTCCCCAGGCGGGTCACAATGTGAACAATGCTGAAGGGGATGCTGCTGACCACCAACCTGGGCCCGAGTGACTTGCCCAAGGTCACAGGGCTGGTGCGTGGCAGAATCAGGAGCAGCATCAAGGTGTCGGGCCCCACCACCCGCCTTCCTGACAGTCCTGGGGGGTTATGGGCGTTGGCCCCTGTCTCAGAAGGGACATCAAGGCCATTGAAAACGAATGTGGTCAGCTTCTAGTCACACAGGGAAGGTCTTGACTGGAGGACAGAAGGAAGGCAAGACCAAGGACTCTGACCCAGGACTCAGCAGCTGGTCTGGTCCTGTCAAGACACATGCCCACCCCATAGGGGACACCAGTGGCCTGACTAACTCACTCCCTCGTCCTTCACCTGAGAGTCCAGATGGCCCCACCCTGAAGCTCTGAGAGAGGGTCACTCCCCAAACCTGTCTAACCAGAGTCCATTCTCCACCACCATCTCTGCCCACCAGCCGTCCACTCACTCCGACAGTGCTGCGGCGGCCCTCGGCTAGGGAGGCATCTTCAGGGATGGTGGGTTTTCTCTGACACATCTCTGAATTCTGTAGTGACCCTACCTCTGACCCATGGTCTCCATTTCTGGAAATAAGCACAGCTGAGCAACACCAGAATGCCTGGCCCTTCAGCCTGCATCCTGAGGGTGCCCACGCCTGCTTGTCTGAAGTCTGGGAGCCTCATGAACCCAGGACTTCATCTCCACTATGTTCCTGGCATCTAGTCAGTGTTCAGTAATTGTTTGTTGACTGAATAATGAGCGAGCCATCTCTCTGTGGGTTGACAGTCTACCTGCTCCCTGATAACCCCGCTGGAACCTGGCCACCTCCACCTCCCTAGTGCAGCCCTCCCCCCAGCCTCATCTCCTTGGACCTCTGCTTCTGATTTTCTTTCTGTTTCCTTTGTGACCCCGGCATTGGGGATGGGACCCAGAGGTGCTTTACCATGGAACTCCACTTCTGCCCCTTTTTATTTTTTATTTTGAGGCAAGTTCTCACTAAGTTGTCTGGATAGAGGGATAGAGTCAAACTTCCCATCCTCCTGCCTCAGCCTTCCGAGCCCCAGGATCATGGGATCGGCCACGGTGCCTGGCCCCTGCTTTCTACTCTTTCCACCCCACACAGAGCCGCCAGTGAGCTTTGAAAACTGCAAATAGATCGTGTAAAATCACCAACCTGAAACCAACCTGCGGATTCTATCCCACTCAGAATGAAAGGGCCCTTCCTGGTCCAATCACCTCCCACCCTCACCCCACATCCCTCCACCCCGCCCATCTCCAGGGTTCTCCCCATCTCCCACACTTCAGCCAACCTGAGCTCCTTGCTGCTCCTCAAATACTCCCAGCATCTGCCCTTGATCTTGACTGGAGCTCCCTCCCCAAGAACCCCCTGCTCCAAGCTTACTCCCAGCCAAAGCCTCTTCTGTGCTTTCCTTCCTCACTGAAACCCTCTTCTACATATCAATACAATTTTGATGTAATCAAAATTAATAAAAAAAATCCCATGAAGACCCAAAAGCCCATCAGCAGATGAATAGATAAATACAATGTGTCCTCCTCAGACAATGGAATATTATTCAGCCCTGAAAAGGAGTGAAGGACCAATACCTTGAGAAAATGATGTTGAGCAAAAGAAGCCACACACAAGACCTTGTGTTATGTGATTTCACATAGGGACACATCCATAGCAGGCAGATCCATAGAAATGGCAGGCAGATTAGCAGTTGTCAGGGGTGGGGAAGGAAGACCAGGGGGTGACTGCTTAATGGGTAGGAGGGTCCTTGTTGGAGGATGGAAATGTTCTGGAATTAGATGGTGGAGATGGTCACACAATACTGTGAAAGTGCTAAGTGACACTTCAAAATGGGCAAAATAATTTTCACATTACGGAAGTTTCATTTCAATTTTTTAAAAAATCTAAGATGTCAACATTTTAAATAATGACAGGGTCCATAGCAGTGCCATGCTGAGCCAGGCAGAGTCTGAGACAAGAGAGAAATGAGTCATATTGATCTGTGTCCCCCACCAAGTCTGAGCTCACACATCCTATTTTTGAGGGGGCTGTTCTTGGCTACCTTGCTTAGCACCCCCTCTATTGATTTGGCTTTTCTCCTCTAATGGCCTTGTTGATGTATTTGCTAACCACTTTATTATATAGGTTTCAGGATGACAAACTCTACCCATGAGTTCTTACACTGCAGTATCCCCAGCACCCAGCCCTGCCCGGCAGTGAGCTCCCAAATAGCACTGGATGGGTGGATGGATGGATGGTTGGGTGGATGGGTGGATGGATAGATGGATGGTTGGGTGGATGGACGGGTGGATGGATAGGTAGATGGATGGATGGGTGGATGGGTGGATGGATGGATGGATGGATGGATGGATGGATGGATGGGTGGATGAGTGGATGGGTGGATGGATGGATGGGTGGATGGTTGGATGGATGGTTGGGTGAATGGGTGGATGGATGGATGGATGAGTGGATGGTTGGGTGGATGGGTGGGTGGATGGATGGATGGGTGCGTGGGTGGATGGGCAGATGGATGGGTGAATGGTTGGGTGGATGGGTAAATGGATGGATGGGTGGATGAATGGGTGGATGTGTGGATGGATGTGTGGATGGATGGGTGGATGGATGAGTGGATGGGTGAATGAGTGGATGGATGGATGGGTGGATGGATGGATGGTTGGATAGATGGGTGGATGGATGGATGGGTAGGTGGATAGATGGATGGTTGTGTGGATGGTTGGGTGGATGGATGGGTGGATGGATGGATGGATGGTTGGGTGGATGGGTTTATGGATGGATGGATGGGTGAATGGTTGGGTGGATGGGTGGGTGGGTGGATGGATGGATGGGTAGGTGGATGGGTGGATGAATGGGTGGATGGTTAGATGGATGGATGGTTGGGTGGTTAGGTGGATGGATGGATGGATGGGTGGATGGACGGATGGTGGATGGATGCATGGATGGATGGATGGATGTTTGGGTGAATGAGTGGGTGGGTGGATGGATGGATGGGTGGTGGATGGATGGATGGGTGGATGGATGGGTGGAAGGATGGTGAATGGATTCATGGATGGATGGATGGATGTTTGGGTGGATGAGTGGGTGGGTGGATTGATGGATGGGTGGATGGATGGATGGATGGATGGATGTTTGGGTGGATGAGTGGGTGGGTGGATTGATGGATGGGTGGATGGATGGATGGGTGGGTGGATAGATGGATGGTTGGGTGGATGGTCGGGTGGATGGATAGGTGGATGAATGAATGCAAGCAGGGAAAAATGGCTTCCTGGACTTGGAGGATAAATGGAACAGAAACCAGGGACAGAGGAAGAACTCCCCAAATTTCTTCAAGGTATAGGGCAGATCTGAAGCCCCTCCCCTGCACGCCAGCCTCCCAGGGCTGGCGGGGTCCTGGTGGCCAAGGCTGCCTCACAAACCAGAGTCATCTTTGTCTTCCTCAGATCCTCTTGGAAGAGGATCCCAGCCCTTCCCCCTGGGCCTGATTGGTGGCAGCAGGACGCAGAACTGTCAGGGAAGTTCATGGACAAGCTTTGCTATGGGGGCTCCAGTGCAGCCCGAGAAGCCAGGGAATCAGTGGTGTTTGCTGAGCAAACACTGCCGGGGGAGAAGCTGCAGGAAGGCATTGAACACACATCTCGTATTTGTGCTGGCAAATATCCCCCAGGTGCCGGGTCCCTGGTTGGGCTGCCGGGCAAAGAGGAGGCCAGAGTTGGGAGGCCTGAGGGGCCTCCCAGGAGAGCAGCCTGCAGGACCAGAAGGAGAAAGCAAGGCTGGGAGGACACGGGGCGCCTGACCGGAAGGCACTGGAGTCCTCTCTCTGGCTGCAGCCTGTCCCAACCAGCCCGAGAGCTATGTAGCCTTTGCGGGTGGACAGGTGGGACTCTTCAGAGGCTGACTGTAGGGTTTCTTGCTGTGTGATGGTTGACAGGTTGCCCCATGTCTCTGAGCCTTGGTGTCATCGTATGTGCTGAGGAAACAGCTGGCGTTTCCTCACGTCCCACACGTGCTGATGTCTCCGGGTCTGTCTTCCTGAAGCAGAACAAGGATACCGCCACCTTCCTGGTCCTTTCTGTTCAATATTGCTTCCAACCTACTGAACAGGTACAGGAACAACAAACCCTCAACACGTGTGTCTGTCCCCAGTTGCTAATATTTTGGGACCTTGGCTGTCTCCACCCATCCATCCACCTGCCTCCGGCTCTGCTTCCTTCTCTTGAACCACCGCATGGAAGCTGGAGCCCCCAGGGCAATTTGGTGCTGCGGGCACCTCCTAATCATGAGGACAGCTGCAGAGACACCACCTGGTTACACGGTTCCATCTCCTGACGCACACCTCAGACTCCCTGTGAGGCATAAACGAGCCCCGTGGTCCAGCACGGACAGTGCCAGCACATAGTAACTGTGTAGTAAACAGGACCCATTTGGAGTCTGACATTGCTATGGTGATGACTGCGGTCGCCGCTACCCTTCTGAGCAGAGGGGAGGCCTGGGGATGCATGGCCTCCCCGACTCCAGGCCCGGCCTTGCTGTGCCCTGGGGTCTGGTCACGGTGAAGGTCAAGGGTCAGCATGCCAGCCAGGCCAGCAGATGGACTCCTGGGCCAGCAGGACTACCAGGAGCCCAGGGTTTCACTGTGGGGACCCTGGGCATCCTTTACAGGGCCTCCATGGACCCCGAGACCACCCACCACCAAAGGAAAAGGTGGGGCCTCACTCTGTCCTGGAAGGTACCAGGCAGCATGAAGACCAGGCAGCTGCCAGGGTGAGGGCTGGGTGAGCAGAGGCACTGGTCACTGCATCTCCTTCTGAGTCCCCACCTGCCCTCAGACCCACCGTGTACCTGAGAGGGAGAAAGTTCTAGAACAGGGGGGCCCCCACAGTCTGCATTGGGTCCTCCATGCTCCATCCCCTCCCCCGGGCCTCCGCACCCTAAAGCCCAGCGCAGCCCAGCAGCAGGTGCCTGGATGAATCCTGCAGGTCCACCTCCACATGTGGACCCAGATCCAGGGGGACAGCTCAATGGACCCCCAACCAATTTTTTAGTACCTGTTGTTTGGTTTCATTAAAACCAGGGCTCCATTTCTTCTAGAACTTTTATTCACCCATTCATTCAAAAATTTTTTTTCTTGTGCACATACTATGAACCTGACTCTGTCAGGCCTTAGAATATAGGTCAGACAAGGAGCAGCCCTCCAGAGGCTGGTGTGCTCAGAGGACAATAAAGTGATCTGGCTGATGATTCTAATACCTGCATAGGAAGGCATGGCCCAGTGCTCTGCACCCTGCCCAGAGATGCTGGCTCAGAGGTCCTCCCTCATGCCAGCCCCCCCCATTCCCAAGCCCCTCTGGGGCCCTGCCAGACATGGGGCTGTGGTCTGCACCTTGTTCATCAGCAGAGCTTAGCTTATCCTAGGCCTTACTCCATGCCCCAGAGGGAACCTCAGAGAGCCCAGGGCCATCTCCACCTGGGACCCAACCAGCCCAGTATCCCTTCCCACCCTGCTCAGAGATGGGGAGTTTCCAGGATGCTCTGGACCCCACTCCCCCTGGAAAGGCAGGGGCTCCAGATGACACTCAGCCAGGATCCAAGTCCCTGCCAGGTTCACCCTGGCTCCTGGACGGAAAGGAAGGAGGAGCCCCTCAGGTCAGGCAGCTGCTCCCCTCTGGAGGGCAGTGAGGTCACCACACAGCTAGGGTTGCAAGGAGCGACCCAGGAGCCAGACATCCAGTGGGTGGCGCTGATTCCCGAGCCTCCCTCCCTGTCTGTCCTTGTGACAAGGGACAGTGGCAGGCTGCTGCACTCTGGGTCCATGCCCCGCGCTCACTCCTGCCTCCATGGTCCAGCACTGGGGATGTTCCCTTTCCTCTCCTCCCTGCTCCCAAATCCCTCCTCTGCTCCAAGAGGCAGCTTGGGACTTTCCCCACAGCCCTGGTTACCCCTGAGCCGCAGGAACAGGAAGGCCACTCTGCGCCCTAATTTAAAACAGAAAACTCGCGAAGCACTGGGGCTGAGCATGTTTCTTAGTTCACCTCCTTGAGCCCTCCCAGAGCACCAGGAGGAAACCGGTCTCTGTCCTCACCTTCACCACCTTGGGCTACCCACTGACCGCCTCACCCTACCCTCCACGCCTGCCAGCAGAGTCCCAACTGAACTTGACAGGAGGGCGGAAGATGGCGCAGTGGAATGCAGGTTCAGACAGACCTGGGGCCCTAGCAGCCTTCAGCACTTACTGGCTGTGTGGCATTGGGCAAGAAAGGATGGGTCTCTGAGCCTCAGTTTCCTTGTCTTCCAATGAGGGAGAATGATATGCCCCCCCTCCTTGGGCCAGTTGTGAGGATTCCAAGATAATCCATGTAACATAGTAACTGCTCAGTAAACATCATTATAGTTATAAAAGGGGACTTCAAATGGTCTCTCTCTCTCTCTCTCTCTCTCAGGAATTTAGGCCCAGGAGGTAGGATAAAAGGAAGAAATAAAAGCCTTTACTGTGGCTCCCTGTCCAGCTCACGTCCTGCAGGAGGGCAGGGAGAATGTGGGTCACATGACAACTGAAGCAGGAACTTCATCAGCAGGTCCTCCACAGGATGGTGGCCTCACCTGGTCTGGAGAGCTACAGTCTCTCTATGGGCTCAGCAACGGGCAGGAAGGGTTTTAAAGCAGGCAGCTGAAAACACGTCACCCCCAGAGTCTGAGGCAGCCTTACCAGCTCCAGCCAGGTGCTACTCCTAATCCCTCTCCCCCATTTTCATGATTGTTTTGAATTATGTTGTAGCAAAACATGTACTTATTTATGTGTTTGTGCTTTTTACATATGCAGGCTATAGGGTGGTAAATGGCTTGTTCTGGCCCTGCTCTCCCCACCACAGTGCTCTGCTCTTTGGACCACCCATGCTGTTTTCTGTGCATCTACTCTGTCTCCTAGTTCTAGGCCCTCTGTGGTGGTTGCTTAGTTTGGGTCAGAGAAGAGTACTTGGTTGCAGGTAGCTTCTTGATCTAAGGTCCCAGGAAGTAGGGAGGAGGGAGAGGAAAGAGGGAAGAAAGGAAGGAAGGAGAAAGAAGCCAGCACCAGGTGAGTGGTGAGGCCATCACTGTGGAGTTCAGTCCCCTCGTGTACAGATCACCCCTCGGGGTTGCCCCTGAAGAACAGAAGTAAGGTCGGGTGCAGGTAAGGTGTGCTCCTGGACCCTTCAACTGAAAGTTCCCCAGAGACCCGAAACCCCCTGCTGTAACTGGACTGAGCATGCCTCCATCAGAGAAGGTCACCCAAACATGCTCAAGGTGGGATGCCAGCAAGGGGATAGTGAGCTCACATGGAGCTACCGGTGGTGACAGTAATCTTGGCAGGGCGTGGAGGGCAGGGCTCCTGCATGTTTCACCTGTGCCCCTGCTGAAGTGTGCCCCTGGCCGCCCCTGCTCCCCACCCTGGGCGATGCTGGATGGACACCTGGATGTGGCTCCCTGTGGACCGGGTGGGCCGCCCCCAAGCCCAGCAGTGGGATTCTGGGTGGTGGGTATCCACCCACTTGGTCTGACTCGGCAGAAGGTTCTGGGCAGGTGAGCTTCTGCCAGTGTTCTCACCAGCACTCTGCACGGTGCAGCTTTCTAACTGTCCGTGGAATAGGGAGCGATCAGTGACGCTGCACTCGAGTTACCTGAAGCCTTTTAGAGTTCACTGTATCAACCACATTAGGATGAGCTTAGGGATCAAAGCGGGAAGCCTGGGAGACAATGGGAGACAGAAGAGGAGAGCCCGGAACACCAAAAGAGAGGCTTCCCAGAGAGCCCTGATCTGCAGGGAGGCGCTGGAACCCAGTCACATGGGCCAGGCCACTGCTGTGTCCCCCAGTTGCTCCTGGGTTGGCACAGGGTTCTGACTTGGCTTCTGAAGGAAGAAAGCCTGTCATGGAACCTAGAGATGCCTGGAACTGAAGCCTAGGAGATGACACATAGTAGGCACTCAGGTTGGCTACCCCAGGAACACCTCGGCACATAATGAGACCAGACCATCTGCGTTAAGATGCAAGCTACAGGCGGGGAGCAGAGAGCTGGGGAGCAGAGAACCGGGGAGCAGAGAGTCAGGCTCTCCTAACCTGAAAGCACCATCTCTCGGGAGCAGGAGGCTGTTTTCCAGGGATAGGAATAGAAATGACCCCTTGATTTTCCTTTATCACAAAGTGTAGATTGGCTGATTGACAACAGGGAGCCCCAGGAGTGGGTGGGCTCTGGGCAAGAGAAGAGGATTCTGTCAGAGCCATGAGCTGCAGCTGCTCAAACCAGTTCCTGTGAGCCACTGTCAAATATACAGGAGTCTGGCAAGCCCGCTGTTCAGTTGCCCATTAAAGTTCACTTAAACTTACTATTCAAGAAACCACAGCAAAATGGCAAGAAGTACTCCAAACTCGCCACCTCTGGGTGGCCTGGCTCTCTTTTACTGCTACCCATGCTCTTGGGGTTACCTGCTTCTCCTGTATCCCCCGGACTGATCTGTGTCCCTCTCCCATTTCCTTCAGGGAAATTGACAAGCTCTCCAGGCCAGGAGTTGGCTTTCACCAGGAGTGTGGTTCCTTGCAAGCCTGCACTGCCTGCTGGAGACAGTTCTTCCTGTCTGGAAGCCACAGAGGACCAAAGATCCCTGGCTCTATCTAGGGGACTCAGAGGGGGTGGCAATAGAGGGCAGGAAATGTCATGCCCTGCTCATGCCCCGGACCAACCAGGAGGGAGAAGGGATCCCCCCGGCCCCCAAGCCACCCATCCATCCTCCTCCTCGCCCAGCTGGGCCCCAGGGCCCAGAAGGACAGGCATTTGGGTGCTCCATTCTGGCCATCTCCTCCTGGCCACTCTGCCCCACCATTCCCGCCAACTGCAGTTTGCAGCCAGAGACAGAGGCAGTGTTTTTCCTCCTGAGAATGGCTTCCGATAATTGGGGCTCCTACCTGATATTTCTGTGTCATCTATTTTACCCGAAAAATGCCTATCCGTAATTGTCCATCCTCGGGCATGGAGCGGAGCTGGCCCTTCTGCCATTCAAACTCCCAATTGGGCTATTACTTCCCAGGCCCACTTTGTCTTAAATGGCTTTGCCACAATTGGGTGACACTGTAAAGAAGAAGGGACTCATTTTTCTCCAGCTTAGATGGAAGGGGAAGATAGGAAGACTCGCTTTATCTCTCTGGACCGGGAGGCGATGAGGTTGCTTCTCAATTCTTTTTTTTTTTCTAGTAAAACTCCAGCTAACCTGTTGTTCCCATTTCATGGACAAGGAAAGTAAGGCTGGTAATTGACTGCACATTCTAACCCCACCACAAAAGTGAGATTAGAGGCAGAGCTGTCCAGCTCCTGATGACACCTGCTCACATCGTAACCAACCCACTACAAGCACCACGTGGCCCCTTATCCAAAATTGTTTTCACAAGAAAAATACATTTAACAGACTCTTTACATTTTCCTTTTGTAATTTGGTTATAAGGACTTATTGGATGGATGGTTGGCTGGGATTTCCTTAACCATTCCTGGGCATGTTCAGGAATTTCTGAGTGAGAAAAATTTGAACTCAAACTGAAGAGGTGTTGTTTAAAGGAACATGAAAACTTGATTAAAAAAAAAAAAACTATTTCTGAAACACAAAATTGAGGCAAGAGGGAAGGGATTCCAATAAGGAGGGAGCAGAGAGTGCAGGTTCCTAGCAGCCTCTCTGGGCCACAGGTATTCACTGTTGAATTGGGAAGGTGGGAGGCAAGGAGGCCAGGGGAGGTCATGCATGGAAAGAAAAAAAATCCTGCCCCTTGAGTTGTTTCCCTCTGCAATGAACTTCCTATGTATGTTAAATATGCAATGAAATTTCTGTGAATGTTAAATGGTCCAATGAGTTCACTTGACATAAAATATGTTGTATAAGTTTGACATTTTGAGAGGGCTTTTCTTTTCCTATATTGCAGCCAAACCTGTCCCTCCAGGTCTCAAAACATGTCCCTGGAGGCTGAGAAGGCCGAGTGTGGGCCCCAACCTGGCGCTCCTGGTGCGTGCTCCAGGGTGGGGGTCTCCCAGGCCCCTGGCAGCTCGCTCCCATGGCCCGATGCCTCCCACTCCTTTCGGGAAGGTGCACAAAACCAGCCCGGGACTACGAGGTCTCTATCACACCTGTCACCTGGGATCACACCTTCTCCCACACTCTCGCCTCTCCACGTACTTGCCACCATCATGCCTGCCTTCTGCAACCACCGCACCGGGGGGACCCAGAGGGTGTGCAGCCCTGGGCCAAGGGTCTGCCTGGCCGGGCTCAGTGGCATGGGGGGGGTCCAGGAGAAGAAGCCCCCTCCCTACCCCCTCCCGATTTCCCGCTGTTGCCCCCGGGGGCAAGAGACGTCAGGTCTTTGTTGGGGACACAGCATAAAGGGTCTGAGAGAGCGGGGTGAGGGTGGGGCGGGGAGGGGAGGGGGCAGAGGGACAAGGATTGATTCCCCGTGTCTAAAGGGGAATGAAAGTCCTTTCACTGAAGTCAAGAAATCAGCTGAAGAATGGCCTGAGAACAAAGGGCCAGAGTGTACACA
The DNA here is from genome assembly GCF_902686445.1 of Sciurus carolinensis. NCBI lineage: Eukaryota > Metazoa > Chordata > Mammalia > Rodentia > Sciuridae > Sciurus > Sciurus carolinensis. Next base: position 1,405,692 of record NW_025920121.1, on the reverse strand, counting down.
CAAGGCGCCTAAATAGGGCCCAACCCCTTAAGTTTGTAACCCTCTCCCCCGGCGCCCTAAGTCCTCCTCGCTTACTTCTGCTGAGAACAAATGCCAAGCAGGAAAACCCAGCCAGGGAGGGGTCCGGGGATGGCAGAACCAGGGGAGAGAAACCCTAAAATAAAAGGTAATCCCTCTGGCACTTTGCCCTCCTAGAGTCTACCAGGGATCTGATTCAAGGTCGCAGATGAAGCCTTCACTATTCACATGAGAGAAGGAGGATTTACAAGAAAAGAGAGAGGGAAGAATAGGCAGAGAGGAGAAAAGAGGAATTATTTGTGTCTCTTAAAGCTTGCTAAGCACTCCTCTTTGCTCCACGCAGGAGAAGACAGGGCTCAGAGCTCAAACAGAGAAATCTCCTGCCTCCCACCCTCGGCCCCTTTGCCTCCCCCAGTCTGAGCCCCAACTTCCCTGCAGGCGCGCACATGCACACACACAGTCCTGGAGTAAGGCCGCTGGGCCAAGCCAGACTCACAGAAGAATAGCAATTAACCTCCTTCCCAGGCTGACAGTGATCTAATCAAACCAGCCATCCTGGATTCTCTCTCTGTGCCCAGAGAATGGTGGCCCAGGCTGCAAATGGTTTGGGCCCTGACCAGGACAGTGAGAATCAGAGCCTTCTAAGGGATGGTCACGGCTACCTGAGATGCTCAAGGAATTGACTGAGGCTTCTGTCTCTCACTCTTTAAAAATGCCCTGCTGAGTTCTGCCTCAGGACCTTTAATCATGACAGTTCTGTGCCTAAGATACAGTTCCCCACCTCACCCCCTTTCTCCCCCAGACCACCTCCCCTTTCCTGGCTCTCAGCTCTCAAAAGACCTTGAAGCCCAAGGTCATGATAAATGTGAATTGCAACAAATGCATGAAACAATTCACTGTGGCATCAATAAATACCGAAGTGTCCATGTGAAAACCTTTGCAATAAGTGAGTGAACCACACATTTATTTCTCAATGCGCCTGTTGAACTCTGCACTAGAATGTCAGCCCCGGAAGGGTAGGGGACAGTGGCTGCTTCTGGGTTACCGGGGGCCAGCTGTAGGGCTTGGCATTGAGACACTGACCTGGCTGAGACAGTCTTGCTGGATGAACAGAGGATGGAGTCACGAAGGGCTGACTCAGCCATAAGGCCCGGTGAGCAAAGAGGGAAGTCAGGTGGCCTTGAGTTCTGAAGGTACAGCCAACAGGACTCTGGGGCCCCCTCCCATCCCCCATGGTGGGAATGGGTGGGTCAAGGTGGCATGGGGATTCTTTCATTCATTTATTCATTCATTCAATGGATATCAGGTGAGTGTACCCTATGTCAGGCACTGTTCCAGACCCCAGGGACACAGCACAGAACAAAACTGACCTCAATTCCTGGCCTCTGAGAGTGGGCTGTCCAGGGCTTCCTGCAAATGCTAGACTCGCCAAGGCACTTGGACAAAGATGGGATCTTCAGGGGCCATTCCTGGGAGGCCTCTGACCCAGAGGTGAGACCGGAAGAAGACCAAGGGCCAGAGAAGGAAGAGGCCATTCTAGCTGGAGGAGACCAGTTGCCCAAAAGCCGTGGGGCTGAAGTAATGTGACCCAGAGGTGAGGCTCGTGTGCGTGCATGCGTTTGGCCAGGGAGGGACCCCAGGGCCTGCCCTGTGTCAGGCAAGTGCTCTACCCCTGAGTTACACTCCCAGCCCCAGTTGCACCTTTGGAAAACTTGGCTTCTTTGAAAGAAGTGTTCCACATAAATAGTGGTTGACTTCAGCGGTTCCTAGATTCTGTGCATAGGGCGAAGCCACTGCCCGTGCTCAGGGGGGATGCGGGTCTGTGTTTGGACTCGACTCTACCCTTCTGTGCTAAAACAAGGCAGGTCCTACCAACGCTGTCTTTTGGGGAGGATGACAACTGTCCTTTCAGAGCCAAACCTAGACAGCCACTAAAAATTAGGATTCCATCTTAGACCTGCTCAATTTATGAGAAAGACAAGTTTATATGGTAATAAAATGAAGGAGAGAGGACTCTGTTTGTGAGGAGGTAGCAGAGGCATTTTACAGTTTATCCAGATATTGGCTCAGGCCCTGGTTTTCAAGATATTGTGTTTCTTATTACAAAATGAAATACAGGCTCATCGTAGAAAATGGAGAAATTCGGGGGAGTGTGGCATCAAGAAGGCTTGCGAAACCCCAGCACCCAGAGAACGTTCGAGTCAATTTCCTTCCTGTCTTTTTTTCATGCAGACATCAAAACCTGTTTTACGTTTATTCCATCCATAACCTTGGGCCCTGGATTTCTTCACTCAACAACTAAGAAAGTCTTCGTGTAAAACTGATTTCATTGATTCATGAAGTAATTTTGCAGTATGGGGTGGATTATGCATGCTAGGCAAGAGCCTGTGTCCTATTTTAAAACTATTCTGTAAACACATTTTAAGTTTGTTGTCATTTTTACTGATTCTAAAAGAATAGACAGACATTGCAGAAAGTTTGCAAAGTGGAAAAAAATTAGACAAACATTATCTGACTCACCAAAGAAAATCATGAGTGACTTGTTAGTGTATGGTGTGCCTGTCTTTTTTGCCTGGGTGCATAAACTTTTTTTTAAAGAAATCTTTTTTTCCACATGTAAAGTTTCAGATCTTTCACTCTTTCCTTTTTCCTGGCTATATAGCATTTCATTCTAACCACTCCTCTGTTGAAAATGATTTAGATCATTTCTGGTGTTCAAATACCAAGTAAAATCAAATGAAAAATTTTCTGTGTACAGTGTTGTTTGCATTTCAAATTCTCACCATGGAGTGAAATCCTGGACAATCACAAAGCAACTAACCCACACTAAAGAAGCTGACCTGGTAGCTCTGGGCACTGTCATGGGATAGCTATTGCAGCTGTCAGGGAGGGCGGGGTGAGGCTGCAAACAAAAAGCCCCAGCAGCCTGTTTCTCAGTCTCTGTGCATGATGGGTTAGCAAGGAAGCTGGAGGTCCCAGGATGGTTTGGAACCAACCTTCCATGACTGTGATAGGAAGTGCTCAGAAAGACTCAGCCTGCATGTGACGGTGTGGGGGATTGTTTTTTGAGATGGGGGGTCCTGCTTTGTTACCCAGGCTGACCTTCAACTCTGAACTCAAGTAATCCTCCTGCCTCAGCCTCCTGAGTAACTGGAAGCACAGGCACCCGCCACCCTGCTCTGCTGCTGAACTGAACTGACATGCATGGACACTGTCCCCAAGCCCCAGATGCTCCAGAGTTCCTGTTTGCCAACCCTGGTCTGCTTTGGCCCCATCTGCTCTCCATGTAGCACCAGCCCACCCCACGCCCTGTGAATCTGACCCCTGCCTAGCTTTCTAGGCTTGGTCGGTTCACTTGCTCCCACCTCCTCAGTCCCATTTTCACTGGTTCTTGTTCTTCTATTTCTGGAAGGGCCCTGGTCTCTCCTGCCTGCAGATGTTTGCACAAGCAGGACTCCATCCACAGTCAGTCACTTGGGTGACTTTACCTGCAGATCAATGTGGAAATATGTCTTGCCTTCCCAAATGCAAGCACACCCACCCCTCACTAGGACATCTTGTGTTCCTGTTTAAAAATCTCAACACCCAGTATCTTTCCCTTCCACATCTGATCACTGATAGTAATTTTATTCTTGTGTGAGTGTTTTGTTTGATCTGTCTCCCACCCCACACTTGGGGACAGAGCCTGGCTTTCTGGTTTCTCGCTGCATCCCTGCGACTTCCTGCAGACCTGACACGCTGTTGGTGCTCAAAAAACACACATGCATAGCACCAGAACAGTCGCTGCTTCCTTCCCAAGCTTTCTGGCTTAGGATCCCAGATGAGTCTCACAGAGGATGCCGTGAAGCCATCCCGGTCTCCTCATCTGAGCTTTCTAAGATTCAAAGTCCTCAGGAGTTTTTCCCCAAAGTCCTCATTCCTAATGGGTCCTAATTCCTGATTTGATGCTCTGCACAGGAAGACAGGACCTGGTTGGGACCCACACCTGGCATGCTGGTCGTCAGCAGAAGAGCCAGTGACATGTGACCATCCCCTTCATTAGGCTTCTCTCCAGCCTCATCTTCATCATCTGATAAATGGAGCCAACAGTTCTTACTCTGCTCACTTAGAGTAAATAAGTGAGCAGGAATTGGCAATGTAAGGAAGAATCACACCAAGAGATGGCAGACGTTAGAACCTGGTGGACTTGAGTTCAAATCCCTCCGCCATCCCTTACCAGCTGTGTGAGCCATGCAGGGGAGTTTGTCCCTCTGTCTCAGCCTCAGTTTTCTTATCAGCAAAACAGGCATAGTAAAAGCACCTGAGAATAAGGCCTGTGTAAAGCATCAAATACACATAGCCAGGGTATCAGAAATGTTGACTGGTAAGACTGTATATTAAAATAAAAATTAGGGGGACAATAGTCTTGACCCTCCATCTGAGCTCAGACATGGTGGCAGGAGTTATAGGAGCTGCATTGCATGAAGCTACTGCCTAGCCCCTCCCACCTCCAGAAGTCACCCAGGTCAGACCACCCTCGTCTGTCATACGTGTCCTCGGCACTGAGCACGTGTCTGCTCTGAATTGTGTGCTTCTTCTCCCAGTGACAACGCGCCCGAGCTAAAGGAGTTGACATCAACTCCAACCATGTGTCAGTCTCTGTGCCTGGTGCTGGGGATACAGCAGTGATCCCACCCTTGTGGAGGTCACAGATGACATCCTCACACTTGGGAAAAATCTGAGCTTCATGATCACTGATGGATTGATTTTAGGTCACTCTTTCCACCCTGCAGTTCAAGGCATGGTTCACTGATTTTTTGAAAAAAAAGTTTAAGGGTGGTGGGAGGAAGATGGGAACTTGATTGCTTGCTAAAGTTCCCCCAATTTTACTGTCCCTTGAGGGCTTTAGCAAGCATGAAAGAAAAAGGAAACTAGAATTTGGTGGAGATGGTTGGGTACGCTGGATGGAGGAGATGGAGTAGGTGCCTTTCCCACAATGCTGAGGGGCTGAATGCACATGCGCGCACACACACGCACCTCAATTATACCTCGAGAAGCAGAGTTAATGGGAGTTAGATTGATTCAAAGATAACAATTATGGAACAAATTTAATCCCTGCTGTGATTGAGACACACAGTTTATTTTTAATTTGTATCCATAATAAAAAATAATAATTAAAAGGGCTGGTGAATTGCATCTTTTCCTAGAAATTAGATTTACACTGCCCACCTTCACCACATCAGGAACACCATCCTCTCTCCTGCCTCCTGTCTCCTCCCCCGGTGCATCTTCAGCACAACTTGCCTCTGCTTGGAAGCCACAGACCCCATTTTATATATAGAGAGTCATTAATTGAAGGAGATGAGCAGACTTATTTTTAGCATCTACTATGTGCCAGGCACAGAGCTGAATGCATTCATGGAGATTATTTCCTGTAACCCTCGTGACAGCCCTGCAAAGGCAGAATCCTGCTGCCTCTCTCCTTATGGGGGCAGAAAGAGAAGCAAGGGTCCCAGTGGGGACCCGAGGTCCATGGGTCAGGTGAACCCACCAGATGGCCTTTGCTGAGGGTGGGAACTCCACCTGGCCCTTGACCCGGTCTCGTGGGCTCCAGTTCCCACCCAACCCATTCCTGTGCCCAGCCTGGAGTTTGGAGGAGGAGCAGGAGGATGGCGTCCCGGGTTCCACTCCTGCCACTTGGTCTCAGTCTTTTTGTGGACACTGCCCAGTCATGCTGGTCTCATCTCCATTCCCCACAAAGGTCCTCCTAACATCACTCCATGCCACTCTGTGATTTGGGCAGCTGACCTAGGGTGCTGTGTCCACCTCCCCGCCTGACCCTGGAACTCCCCAAAGTCAGAGCCTGTCTCTGCCTCTTTCCATGGTGCCCAACACTGAGCCTCAGGCCCCTCTCCTCCATTCCTGGCTTCCTCTGTAGCCCAGCTGCCCTTCAACCAAAGAAGTGAGAGGATGGAGAGAACTAATCAGTAAGAAGAGGGGGAGATAAATTCAGTTCATAACAAACTCTGGCAATAATAGTTTCCAGTCACCGAGGGCTCCTAACAGGGCAATTGAGGCCACACGCCATAAATGAGTTCCGCACCTACCTGGGTTCAAATTTCAGCTCTGCCACTTACCTGCTGTGTGACCTTGGCCAAGTTCCCTAACCTTTCTGGGTTTTAATGACCCATCTGAAACAGTACTGTTGTGCAGAATGGGTAAAATGCCTTGGTAGCCTGTGAGACAGAGTCTGAGGAATGAAGGAATGGAGGCTACTATTATTGTTGTTGTTACTATTAATGGCTACTAACTGAGTCTCCAGGATAATGGCACTAAGTGCCCCTGTGCTTACTTTACCAAACACTGTTCTGGGAGCAGGACCTCATCCATCTTTAAAGCAATCGGTTATCAACCCCTTGTACAAATCTTTCCAGCCTATGTGTGGCAAAGCTAGACACTTTAATTGACACCCAGACATTGTAAAAGAATCAGAGTTCTTGTCCTGAGAGAGAGGGAGGGAGGGAGAGGTGGGAAGGAAGAGAAGTGCTATTCGAAGAGGGGATTCAGCAAAAGGATCCCCATGTTCTCCAGGATTGAGTGCAGTTCACTGTTCTGCTTTGGCCTCTGTCCTTGGTGCTGAAAAATCTTGCGCCCACCCCGAATCCTCAGGGTCAGAGTGCCCTAGCATCCCTTAGAAGGCAGTGGCTCTACCCACAGTCCCTGCAAACTAGTTAATTGGAACCCAAAGTGCTGGTTTTAGTACGTCACCAGGATCCCTGCTCTGACCACAGACCCAAGCCCTCCCCCAGCCTCCACCTAGCACTGAAGAGTCTGCCCCGAATTCAACCCTGTAACACTGTTCAGCCTGGCTTCTCTCATCCTCAGGCATAGGAGGTTATTTCTCCTGGAAGCAGAGCACAGAGCTGACTCCAGACTCCTCCTGGACAAGGTCAAAGTCTCGCTGCTCAGATCAGGGTGACCATGTCCCTGCCTGAAGCAGACATCTGCCCCATTGATCTGGTCATAGGAACAGCAGGATCTCAGGACTTTGGGATCTCAAATGACCTTTCCAGCTCCAGAAAGCCTCATGTTCCTTTACCAGAACACCAGGGTCAAGTTGAGAAGGCGAAAGACCAGACTGGTCTTGTGTCTAGCCCAGGGTGTGAATGACTGACGGCCAGGCAGGGAAAGACTGTAGGAGGCACAGCTGTCTGGGGGCTTCGGAGACACCCAGGGTGGTGCCACTTACCCTCTTGGGCAGATGCACAGGGGTGGCCTGAGCTGTGCCTGGCTTATGATGAGGGACAAACCAGTCAGTCCTTTACCCAGGCCACTTCCTCACCCAGTCAACTAAAATCTAATGGCCTTTCCCTCCTTCCTCAGCCCCGTCTTGGGGAGGAGCCATGGATCACCACCCCAGGGCACAGGTTTGTTTGAACCCTTCATTTAACCGCCAGGTTTGAGGTGAAACCCGGTTGCACCAGAGTAATTCCGTACCACAACCCAGAAGCAAATGCTCTGAGACGTCTCACCCAGAATCTCTAGAAACGAGATGCAGATTCACACTTTGGAGAGACAAGCTTGGCCAGTCATGGCTGGATGGGGACGGAGGGGCGAGGACTCACTGCCCACACAAAACACAGGAATAAACGTTGACACACAACAAAACCAGAAGCCACCCACCTCGTCCATGTTCTCTGAGACCAAGGTGACAATTCAGCCATTTTTGAAGAAGAAAAAAAATACACATATATATTCCTCTCACGCATCACAACAAATTGGCTTAAATAATCTGCAGCAACGTCTCTTGTCTCCTTGGCTAATCATGTTGCTAAATGTTTGATATTCCCCCCTCCATGACTGCTGCTGAGGTGGGGGACACAGAAGCAGGTGGGGGCCAGGAAGGAGGAACATTTTCTGTGACAGATGACTGATGCTCAAATGCCTTTGATATCCTTGTTTAACTTCCTCAGAGACATGGAGGATTGGATTGGTCAGACAGCTCTCCACTATGTGACACAAACAAGAAACACTAACTAAAAATAATTGGTACCCTCTCCCCAGAATTAAGAGTGTGATGTTCAGATTCATTTTAAGAAAGGTAATTTGATGCCAATAAATTACAATTATAAAAACTTCATTACCGTCAAGAGCCATCTATCCACCATCGTACTAATTACGCATTGTAGGAATAATGAATGGTAATGATTTAATGTACAATCATTACCACCACTGAAAAATAAAATATAATAATCACCATTGTTATTGCCATCAATAATACAGATATTTTGGCAAGGCAAATCTCCACTTGAGGTTGAGACAAAATTTCATGGCTTCTTTTTTTTTTTTTCTTTTGTCCCCAAATGGAAGTGATCCCTTCTCCCACCACCCCTGCCCCTCCCAGCTCCATCTTGACTAAGAAATCCACAGTGCAGAATGAAACGGCTCACTTCTCAGGAGGGTTCAGCCCATGACTCCCTCCCCCGGCCAAGAGGCCACCTCTTGGGGGCCAGAAAGGAAAGAGAAAATGATTATTCTAACATGGAAACAGGACTGGGAACTGGCGGAGTTGACTCCAGTTCTTTCATGAAACCATTTATGCCTCCTATGTCAAGGAGAAAATAGCCAAGATTTTTAGTTTGAACTTCTTGGAGGATGAATTCAAACTCTGGAGCCAGAATCTTCTTGGAGGATGATGAATTGGAACTCTGGAGGCAGATGACCTGGGTTTGAGTATTGGTTCAACCCCTTCATCCCTGGGGACCTTGATGCAATCTTTGCACATTTCTATGCTTTGATATTTCTCCCTATGTAGTGGAGCTTGAAATAGCTCCTATCTCACAGTTTCATAAATTTAAGGACACTGATACATGCACAGTGCTTGGAAGAGTGCTGGTTCTTAGTACCTATTCCCAAACTAGAAACTAAGACCTTTTATGAGATTGCCTTGCTCAACCTCCCCAGTCTCCCATTTCCTGCTCTCCTGCTACAGGCACATCCTTATTGAGCCTAAATGCTCAACTCATTCTCCAAAGATGGCCTGCAGAATCCCAGCTCCACAAGGAGCACCAATCACCACCCAGTCAAGCCTGATCCCCCAGCCTCAGGAAGTCTTGGCCTGCTCCCAGGTGACAGGCAAGTTGCTGGGGTCTCTCCATAGTACCTGTGCCAGGCTGTTCCGACCTCTGGTAATCTAACCTCTTGCTCACCTGGCTTGAGTTCTTTGTCTCTGTGCTTTGCGACTGTCTTCCCAGGTAAGCTCTAAGCCCTTCCACAGTGAGAATTACATCTCCCCACCTTCCTGTTCCCCCATTCCCACCCACACCCCCAAACGCTAGTGTGTGTCTCCCCGTGTGTTTGTTGAATTTTGAGAATGCAGAGGATGGTCTTTTTTAGAACATTTATTGTTTTAAATATGATGCTACAAATAATGCATCTTTATTTTAGAATATAAAGACAAGCAGAGAGGAGGAACAAATAAGACCTGCATTCCCACATCCCGAAGTCGCCGCTCAACAGGTGTGTGCACCTCTGCCTCGGCTAAGCAGACTTCTGACTGTGAACAGACCTGGGCCACAGGAAGTCATCATGGCCAACCATGTGCAGGATGTCAAGAAGTTCACTAGTGTCATTTTATTGGACCTGACAGCAACGTATGCAAGAGGTGTGACTGGCATCTCCTTGTTCAGGTGGAAAAACTGAAGCTCGGAGAGGCGGTGTGTGGTGGAGCAAGGATGCACACAGGTGCCCAGCCTCCAGAGGCCACATCCCCTCTGGTCCTGGGGGCGTTTCATTGAGGTCATTTCCCACCTCATGGAGTACTTTTAACCGCGGGCACAGTGACCCACCCAGAGCACTGCTTCACCCGGCCCTATGGTGCGTGATCTGTTGGCGCCTCATTTTCCACTACAGGGAACCACTCTGATGGCCGTTCTTGCAGACCTGTCTGCATCCTGATGGTCCCTGGGAGTCCTTCTGGGGTGCACACGCATGCAGCCAGAGGGTCTGGGCCTTCCTAGCTGTCTGCTTTTCCAAGGTATGACTTACACACAGTAACTTGAACCAATCCTAAGTGCAAATCCGTGCGCTTTGACAAGGACACACACCAGGGCAATCCTAAGATGGGAGGTCCCTGCTGCACGGAGCCCCAAACAATCATGTTGTCCTGGCCCCAGACAACCAAGTTCTGCTGTCTGTCCCCATGGCTGTCCCCTTTTCTAGAATGTCATATGGATGACACCATGCCATCTCCCATCTTCTGTTCCTGAATTCTTTCTCACCTATGTTGTACATGACTTTGTCCTTGACTCTACTGTATGAACGTCACTCACCAGTAGATATTTGACTTCTTGTTTGAGTTTCTGTTGAGTTGAAGGAGTCTTGTTTTGTTTTACATATTCTGGATACAAGTCCTGTCTCAGATTTTTTAAAAATATAAATTTTCCCAGTTTTCTGGCCTGCCTAGTCTATTTGCTTTTGAAAAATAAGTTTCAATTTTCATCATCTCTCATTTATCAATCTTCTTCATGTATACCTTGTGGTTTTATATCCTAAGAAATATTTGCTTGACCCAAGGCCACAGGAACTTTCTTTTATGTTTGTGCCTCATGGATGTAATCTTCAGTAGTAGAAAGAAGAAAGTAAAGATAAAGAGAGAGAGAGACAGAGAGAGAGAGAGAGAGAGAGAGAGAGAGAGAAAGAAATGAAGAAAGAAGGAAGGAAGGAAGGGGAGAGAGAGAAAGAGAAAGGAAGGAGAAAGAAATTTTTATAGATTTAATTCTTACATTTGTATATAATTTTCACCATAATAATTACAGTGAAACAATTGTCTGCCATAATAAATAATTTGGGGTTCCTTTTTTTGTAAGTGGTGTGAGTCAAGAGTTGAGGTTCTGCCATATCTTAGAATGTAAGTGTCCGTCAAAGGACCATGTGTTAAAGGATTGGTCCCAACTTGGTGCCCTTAGGAGGTGGAGCCTAGTGGGAGATCTCAGGTCATTGGGGCATGCCCTCAAAGGTGACTGTGAGACCGCAGTCTCTTCTCTGTCTCTCACTTCACAGCAATGGGGTGAGTGGTTTTGCTTCCCCACATATTCCTTCCATGATGTGTCACCACCAGAGGCCTAAAGCAATGGAGTCAACTGACCATGTTCTCAAACCTCTAAAATTGTCAGCTGAAATCACCCTTTTTTCTTTATAAGCTGATCATTTGTTATAGTAACTGGAAACTGACTAACACAGATTCTCTTTTGAACATGGTTATTTTATGGTCCAGCACTGATTATTACAAGATCATTCTTTTAAATTCAGATATCATTCAGAATATACATGTGTTATGATGCTTAATGTTGGCCTACAGGTTCTGTTTTATATGAGATCTTTATTATGATTTTTCATTCTTTCCATGTTTCATTTTGGGTACTTTCTATGTTTTTTTTTCTTTTGCTGTGTCTAGTCTGATGTTAATCTTGCCAGTATTTTTGTCTGTTTTTGGTTAGTACTGGGAACTGAACCCACCAGTATGTGTTTTTTAATTTCTGACATTGTGCTTCTCATCTCTGGAAGTTCAAGTTCGGTCTTCCTGATGTTCTTCTATTTCTTGGCTCATCATGCTCATGTTTACCTCCACCTTCTTAAACATATGAAGCAGACTTAGAGCAGCTGTTTCCATACTTCCCTCCCTGCAATTCCATCACCTCCTCCATTTCTACATCTGTTTATTTCTTTTTTATATTTTTTTCTTTTATTTTAATTTTTTTAAATTTTTATTTAAAGAAATTTTTTTATCCATGTATACAGGGTAATGACGTCTGTCTCATTCTACCATCCTTCCCATCCCCACCCCCCACCTCTCCTCTCATTCCCCTCTGCATAATCCAAAGTTCCTTCACTCTTCCCTACCCACTACCCACTATGAATCAGCATCCACTTATCAGTGAAAACATTCGGCCTTTAGATTTTTGGGATTGACTTATTTCACTTAGCATGATATTTTGAAAATACCATAATTTCATTCTTTTTTAAGGCTGAGTAATAGTCCATTGTGTACAGGTACCACATTTTCTTTATCCATTCATCTGTTGAAGGGCATCTAGGTTGGCTCCATAGTTTATCTATTGTGAATTGAGTTACTATGAATATTGATGTGGCTGTGTTACTGTTGTATGCTGATTTTAAGTCCTTTGGATATAAACCAAAGAGTGGGATAGCTGGTCAAATGGTGGTTACAAATTTTCTTAGGAATCTCCATACTGCTTTCCAAAGTGGTCCCACCAGCAATGTATAAGTGTACCTTTTTCCCCACATCCTCACCAACACTTACTATTTCTGGTATTCTTGATAATTGCATTCTGGCTGGAGTCAGATGAAATCTTAGAGTATTTTTTATTTCTGCATTAGTTTTTAATGATGGGTGTACCTCATGGTGGAAGGTCCTATTCTCATGCTTCTTCATGTGCATAGTAATTCTCAGTTAGATGCTGGTTATTTTGCATGTTCCCCATAAGTTGCTCAGTTTTATAGTCGTCCTTCAAATAGTGTTGAGTTTTGTCTCAGCACACAATCAAGTCACTTAGAATCAGTTGTGTCTTTTCAAGTCTTGTTCTTAAGCCTTTAATATAGGGATGCCTAATCACCACTGTCCCCACATTGCCTCTTGGAGGATTCTGCACAGGACCTTTCCATCAGGAGCTCTTTCCCTGGTGGTTTGTTCCTAGACCTATGTGAGATCTAGGAACTGTTCTTTCTACTCATTCCTTGGTCACAGGAAGTTACCTCTCACACATGCAGAGTGCTGAGCTAAAAGCATAGGACATCTTTCCACTGATTTCAGGGTTTTGCTCCCCATGAAGATCTTTTTTCTGCAGAAATCTGTCCACTGGATCTTCCCCATCTTGGGCTCCTTGAACTCTGATCTCTAAGTCAAGTTCAACCCAGGAAACCTTCAATCCTTGGGGCTTCTCCTCCCTGGGAAGTGGCTGGAAACTTGGGGACCCCTCTTGTTTGCCTTCCTTCTCTCAGGGACCACAGACCTGGGCTGCCTATTTTCTAATGTCCCAAACTATTGTTTTAGAATATTTTGCCTGGTTTTCTAGTTGCTCAAGGCCCAATGGTAAATCTGGTATTTGTTATGCTGCAGCTCAGTGTGAGTATTGTCAAGAATTTTGCTAAAAGTATTAATATGAAGTCAGGGGTATCTTATCTCCCATCTCCCCCCAAAAAGTTTCTCCTTTGACAGATACTTTTAAATTATTTATCAATGAACACAAATTAAAAGGACCTTAAATAAACACATGAAAGAGGAAGAAAGCATGACTCTAAATTAGGTAGAGATGCTCACCTGGGATTTTTGAGGCCCTGGGTTCAATCCTTAGTACTGCAAGTAAATTAAAATAAATTAAATTAATTAGGTGAGAGAAAGTGACACAATCAGGTTTGGAATTTAAGATAAAAATTGGTAGTCAAGCAGGTACTTGCCTGCTCTGATGTCCCTTCTGGGAAATGCTCAAATTCTCAAATATAAAAATGCATAGTCTCAGGCCCGAACTGAAAACTTCACAGGGTTCAAACTCTGGGAGTGGGACCCCAGTAGATTCTGCCTTTTCTACATGTCCCTCAATTGCTTCTGACAAATTGATGAACTTGATTGTAAATGAGGATCAGACAATTGGCACCACAATGAGTTAGTGGCAGGTCTGGGATTGGAAACCAAGACTCTTGTTCCCCATCCACTCTGGCCTTCCACATCGTCCACCACTGGCATCTCTCCCTGACTATCAGAATCACCCAGCAGCTCTGAAAGGCTGACCCTCAGAAATTTCCTCCAGAAATTCAGATTGAATTGGCCTAAGGCAAGACTTTCTCAAGTTCCATAGGTGATTCCAATGTGAGCCAGAGACACAGCGTAGCTGTAACCTTGGACACCAGTGAGTATGGGGGGCCCAAAAGTGTATGTGTACATCACGTGGGTTGTGTCAGATCGGGTACAACTTGATTGTCATAAAAGGGGGATCGTGATCCATTTTCTCAGACAAAGGTAGTTCACAAAGGAGACCTTGCTTCAGTTAAAACAGTATTTCTTGAACTTCACTGGGCAAAAAATATCCTCTGGAGAGCTTGATCGCAGAGTCCTAGCTCTGTGGTAGAACATTTTCCTAGCATAGATAGGCCCTGGGAATTGAACCCAGGGACTTTCACCAAAAAAAAAAAAAAGAAAGAAAAAGAAAATTCTTTTCTCTCAACCCCAGAGAGTCTGATCTGCATAGGGCTCTAGGTAGGGCTTGAGAGTTTGCATTTCTAATAGGTTTCCAAGATGCAGATGCTGGTGGTCTGAGAATCATGCTTTGAGAATTACTGAGGTCTTGGAAAAGAAAGCAGGGAAAGGGCAGACCAGGATCCACCAGGGACCAGTGGACTTGTGAAGTCATTCCCTGTCTACTGCCGGCCAACCAGGAAGGAATGCGACCTTTGAGATGCCTGGCAGGTGTTGCCACTAACTCCACCCCCAGCAATCTTCCACCTTAAATCCTCACCTGCCCTTTCCAACAACACCCTGCTCTAGGTGCCTGTCTGCAGCACCCACAAAAGGTCTCACCAATCCTGGAGCCCTCTGAGCAGAGAAGAATAATAGTGTAATACAACCGTGGCTCAGCCAAAAGGACAGGGGATTGGTTCATCTCCTCTGCAGGATCTAGAACAGTGCTTGATCTGTAGTAGGCACTGGTGAGCACCCACACAGTGAGGAAGTCAAGAGCAGTTCACATGCTGGAAACGCTTTGGGATCAGGCTCTTCTTAAAAATTCTCATCTCTGTTAAGCCTTCAGGTCCAGATGAATGGGAGTTCTTCTTCTTCTTCTTCTTCTTCTTCTTCTTCTTCTTCTTATTATTATTATTATTATTCCCGAGTTACAGATGAGGAAACTGAGGTTCTGGGAAGTAGGGCACTTGCCAGTTTTGGGGCAGAAGCTGAGGTTAGAACTCAGGACTGTACAAGACCTACAAGCAGCCTTCCTCAAATTTACAAATATTCACCTACTTATGGGTGAATATAGAATGCAGGTACATTTGTGAATCAGATGGCACTAATTGAAGAGCACTGAATTTTTGCTTTGTGTAAGAAAGTCTGATGGTACAGATTGAGTCATACATCCCCCCATAAAGATTGAACACAGAAAAATACAGTCCGACTACAGGTCTAGCAGCTGGCATAACAATATATGCTATAGAGCTTTAAAATATGTACAACATATAATCTATTACTAAATGACCTAAGGCAATTGCATGAATGAAATGTGCTGTCTCTCTCCTCTTCCCCAATCCCCCAAAATGCCCTAAAGGGATTCTCACTGGTCAAGCAAAGTCTCACAGACAGGAATGAGATGAATCACTAAGTCTACCCAGAAAAGTTCTAGGTCTTATTCATTCTTTCTCATTTCCAGTGGAACCAGAAGGAACAAAGACTTGCCTCCTGCCACATTAGGAAGGGTGAGCATGCACTGAGTATTATAGTTCATTGAGTACAAAAGACCGCAAGAATGCCCGTCAGGTTTTCTCCCCTATGTTCACTGTGGCACCAAGAAAATTCTAGGCACTTGATAATGTCCCTGAGAACAACAAATCAGTATTCACCAAATTATCCGCCTTTGCTGCCAAAGAACAATGGGACTTCAGTAATTTTCTCCTTTTAAAACAGAAATACGGCATGACTTCAACATTAGCAAAATATCAAGACCACTCCAATGTACACTTGTTCTGCATCAGCATGTGGGCTGGCTAGTACAGTCCTGTGCCTTGGCCAGAGCCTGCCCCAACTCCATTCTGCTATTTGAAAATGAGAGCCACAATGAGAAGGTGCAGCTCTCACTACCTCTTAGCTAGGGCAAATATAAATGGCTTTAAAAGTCTATGTCTCGGGCGATCCAAGATGGCGGCCTAGAGGGAGACTGCACCCCCAGTTGCTCCAGAACCCTGGAGTTAAGAAGGGGAGGCATTGAGAGACTCGGACTGAAATAGAGCCACGGGTGAGTCTGCCCACTGGGTAAAGCTTGGTCCGGGTGGCAGGCCCAGATAGAGGTGGCTTATCGGAGCTGGGCAGGGCAGCTAGAGTCATCCACAGGCAGCCCTGCGCACTCCAGCGGTGGGCCCCGCCCACACAGCCAGCTTCTCCAGGTTCTCGGAACGGAACTGGCCCGCTAGTGAGAGCCTTTCTGACCAGAACAAGCTCCGAGTCCCGGAGCCCCTGCAGCGCAGCGTACTCCGGCAACAAACCAGCGGAGAGCCGTGATCCTCAAACAGCCTCTGGGATTAGGGCAGGGCAGCCAGAGACCTCTTCAGGCGGCTCTGCCCACTCCGGCTGCAGGCTCTCTTCACAGGGCGATCCAAGATGGCGGCCTAGAGGGAGACTGCACTCCCAGTCACTCCAGAACCCTGGAGTTAAGAAGGGGAGGCATTGAGAGACTCGGACTGAAATAGAGCCACAGGTGAGTCTGCCCACTGGGTAAAGCTCGGCCCGGGTGGCAGGCCCAGATAGAGGTGGCTTATTGGAGCCGGGCAGGGCAGCTAGAGTCTTCCCAAGGTAGCCTTCCACACTCCGGCAGTGGGCTACTCCCACACGGCCAGCTGCACGGCGCAGGCCCACAGTGAGAGCATTTCCGCACAGAGCCAGTTCCAAACCGTGGAACCAGTAGGGGGCTAGGGGCAGTTTTCTTCGGATGAGCTGCTTTATCAGATTCCTCCAAGACATCAGGCTACTGAAGGCTGGGAGGTGATACACTGGAAATCTACCGGGACACTATAAGCCAGTAGCGGAAAACTGCAATATCTCAGGGTCCCACTGACAACTGACCAATATGAGAAAACAAGGGAAGAAAATGTCCCAAACAAACCTAGATACTACATCAATAAAACCCAATGACAGCACAGCAGAAGAAATGTCAGAAAGGGAGTTCAGAATGTATGTAATTAAAACGATCAGGGAAGCTAATGAGGAGATGAAAGAGCAAATGCAGGCATTGAAGGAGGAGATGAAAGAGCAAATGCAGGCATTAAATGATCGCACCAATCAACAGTTAAAAGACCAAATACGGGAAGCAAGAGATCATTTCAATAAAGAGTTAGAGATACTGAAAAAAAAACAAACTGAAATACTTGAAATGAAGGAAACAATAAACCAAGTTAAAAACTCCATAGAAAGCATAACCAATAGGATAGAACACCTGGAAGACAGAACCTCAGACATTGAAGACAAATTATTTAATCTTGAAAGCAAAGTTGGCCAAACAGAAAAGATGGTAAGAAATCATGAACAGAATCTACAAGAATTATGGGATATCATGAAAAGGCCAAATTTAAGAATTATTGGGATTGAGGAAGGCTTAGAGAAACAAACCAAAGGAATGAACAATCTATTCAATGAAATAATAACAGAAAATTTCCCAAATCTGAAGAATGAAATGGAAAACCAAGTACAAGAGGCTTATAGAACTCCAAACATACAAAATTACAACAGACCCACACCAAGGCACATTATTATGAAAATACCTAACATACAAAATAAAGACAGAATTTTAAAGGCCGCGAGAGAAAAGAATCAAATTACATTCAGAGGGAAACCAATAAGAATATCAGCAGATTTTTCAATCCAGACCCTAAAAGCTAGAAGGGCCTGGAACAACATATACCAAGCCCTGAAAGAAAACGGATGCCAACCAAGAATCTTATACCCAGCAAAACTTGCCTTCAAATTTGACGATGAAATAAGATCCTTCCATGATAAACAAAAGCTAAAGGAATTTACAAAAAGAAAGCCAGCATTACAGAACATTCTCAGCAAAATATTCCATGAGGAAGAGATGAAAAACAACGATGCAAATCAGCAACAGGAGGCGCTAGCCTAAAGGAATAGCCAAATAAAGGAGAAACCAAATCATGTCAAAAACAAATATGAGTCAATTGACTGGGAATACAAATCATATCACAATAATAACCCTGAATGTTAATGGCCTGAATTCATCAATCAAAAGACACAGACTGGCAGATTGGATTAAAAAGAAAAATCCAACAATATGCTGCCTGCAAGAGACTCATCTCATAGAAAGAGACACCCATAGACTAAAGGTGAAAGGATGGGGAAAAACATACCATGCACGCGGACACAGCAAAAAAGCTGGAGTATCCATCCTCATCTCAGATAATGTGGACTTCAAACCAAAACTAATCAGAAGGGATAAAGAAGGACATTACATGCTGCTTAAGGGAAGCATAAATCAGCAAGACATAACAATCATAAATATCTATGCCCCGAACATTGGCTCATCCACGTACGTCAAACAAATCCTTCTCAATTACAGAATTCAAATAGACCACAACACAATCATACTAGGCGATTTTAACACACCTCTCTCACCACTGGATAGATCGTCCAAACAAAAATTGAATAAAGAAACTATAGATCTCAACAACACAATCAGCAATTTAGACTTAACGGACATATATAGAATATACCATCCAACAAAGAACGAATACACTTTCTTCTCAGCAGCACATGGATCCTTCTCTAAAATAGACCATATTTTATGCCACAAAGCTACTGTTAGCAAATACAAGAAGATAGAGATACTACCTTGTACTCTATCAGATCATAATGGATTGAAATTAGAAATAAATGACAGAATAAAAAACAGAAACTTCTCCAATACCTGGAGACTAAATAATACACTATTATATGATGAATGGATAACAGAAGACATCAGGAGGGAAATAAAAATATTCTTAGAAGTAAACGAGAACAAAGACACATCATATCAAAATCTCTGGGACACTATGAAAGCAGTACTTAGAGGAAGATTTATTTCATGGGGTGCATTCAAAAAAAGAAGTAGAAATCAACAAATAAACGACTTAACACTACAGCTCAAAGCACTAGAAAAAGAAGAGCAGACCAATACCAAAAGTAGTAGAAGACAGGAAATAGTTAAAATCAGAGCCGAAATCAACGAAATAGAAACAAAAGAAACAATTGGAAAAATTAACAAAATAAATAGTTGGTTCTTTGAAAAAATAAATAAAATTGATAAACCCTTAGCCACACTAACAAAGAGAAAGAGGGAGAAAACTCAAATTACTAAAATTCGGAATGAACAAGGAAACATCACAACAGACACGAGTGAAATACAAAACATAATTAGAAGCTATTTCGAAAATCTATACTCCAACAAAACAGAAAACCTCGAAGACATCAACAAATTTCTAGAGACATATGAACTACCTAAACTGAACGAGGAGGACATACACAATTTAAATAAACCAATTTCAAGCAATGAAATAGAAGAGGTCATCAAAAGCCTTCCAACAAAGAAAAGTCCAGGACCAGATGGGTTCTCAGCCGAGTTCTACAAAACCTTTAAAGAAGAGCTCATTCCAATACTTCTCAAACTATTCCATGAAATAGAAGAGGAGGGAACCCTACCAAACTCGTTCTATGAAGCCAATATCACCCTGATACCTAAACCAGACAGAGACATATCGAGGAAAGAAAATTTCAGACCAATATCCTTAATGAACATCGATGCAAAAATTCTCAACAAAATTTTAGCAAATCGCATACAAATATATATTAAAAAGATAGTGCACCACGATCAAGTGGGTTTTATCCCAGGGATGCAAGGTTGGTTCAACATTCGGAAATCAATAAATGTCATTCACCATATCAACAGACTTAAAGTTAAGAATCACATGATTATTTCAATAGATGCAGAAAAAGCATTTGATAAAATACAGCATCCCTTCACGCTCAAAACACTAGAAAAAATTGGGGTAGTGGGAACATTCCTAAACATTATAAAGGCAATCTACGCTAAGCCCATGGCTAATATCATTCTAAATGGTGAAAAACTGAAAGCGTTTCCCCTAAAACCTGGAACAAGGCAGGGATGCCCTCTTTCACCGCTTCTATTCAACATCGTCCTTGAGACTCTAGCCAGAGCAATCAGACAAACCAAAGAAATTAAAGGGATACGAATAGGAAAAGAAGAACTCAAACTATCCCTGTTCGCTGATGACATGATTATATATTTAGAGGAACCTGGAAATTTCACCAGAAAACTTTTAGAACTCATAAGTGAATTCAGTAAAGTAGCAGGTTACAAGATCAATGCTCATAAATCCAATGCATTTTTATACATAAGTGATGAATCTTCAGAAAGAGAAATTAGGAAAACTACCCCATTCACAATAGCATTGAAAAAAATAAAATACTTGGGAATCAATCTCACAAAAGAGGTGAAAGACCTCTACAATGAGAACTACAGAACACTAAAGAAAGAAATTCAAGAAAACCTTAGAAGATGGAAAGATCTCCCATGTTCCTGGATAGGCAGAATTAATATCGTCAAAATGGCTATACTACCTAAAGTGCTATACAGATTCAATGCAATTCCAATTAAAATCCCAATGATGTACCTTGCAGAAATAGAGCAAGCAATTATGAAATTCATCTGGAGGAATAAAAAACCTAGAATAGCTAAAGCAATCCTCAGTAGCAAGAGCAAAGCAGGGGGTATTGCAATACCAGATCTTCAACTCTACTACAAAGCAATAGTAACAAAAACGGCATGGTATTGGTATCAAAATAGACAGGTAGATCAATGGTACAGAATAGAGGACATGGACACAAACCCAAATAAATACAATTTTCTCATACTAGACAAAGGTTCCAACAATATGCAATGGAGAAAAGATAGCCTCTTCAACAAATGGTGCTGGGAAAACTGGAAAACCATATGCAATAGAATGAAATTAAACCCCTATCTCTCACCCTACACAAAACTCAACTCAAAATGGATCAAGGACCTCGGAATCAGACCAGAGACCCTGCATCTTATAGAAGAAAAAGTAGGTCCAAATCTTCAACTTGTTGGCTCAGGATCAGATTTCCTTAACAGGACTCCCATAGCACAAGAAATAAAAGCAAGAATCAACAACTGGGATTGATTCAAACTTAAAAGCTTTCTCTCAGCAAAGGAAACTATCAGAAATGTGAAGAGAAAGCCTACAGAGTGGGAGAATATCTTTGCCAACCATACCTCAGATAGAGCGCTAATTTCCAGAATCTATAAAGAACTCAAAAAACTCTACACGAAGAATACAAATAATCCAATCAACATATGGGCTAAGGAAATGAACACACACTTCACAGAAGAAGATGTACAAGTAATCAACAGATATATGAAAAAATGTTCGACATCCCTAGTAATAAGGGAAATGCAAATCAAAACTCCCCTAAGATTTCATCTCACCCCAATTAGAATGGCGATTATCGAGAACACAAGCAACAATATGTGTTGGCGAGGATGTGGTGAAAAAGGAACACTCATACATTGCTGGTGGGGTTGCAAATTAGTGCAGCCACTCTGGAAAGCAGTATGGAGATTCCTCAGAAAGCTTGGAATGGAAACACCTTTTGACCCAGCTATCCCACTCCTTGGCCTATACCCAAAGGACTTAAAATCAGCATACTACAGAGATACAGCCACATCAATGTTCATTGCTGCTCAATTCACCATAGCCAGATTGTGGAACCAACCTAGATGCCCTTCAGTTGATGAATGGATAAAGAAACTGTGGCATATTTATACAATGGAATATTACTCCGCAATGAAGAATGATAAAATTATGGCATTTGTAGGCAAATGGTCGAAATTGGAGAATATCATGCTAAGTGAGATAAGCCAATCTCAAAAAACTAAAGGACGAATGATCTCGCTGATAAGCGGATGAGGACATATAATGGGGGGTGGGAGGGGCTAGCATTAGGTTTAGGGTTAGGTTTAGAGTTAGGCTAAGGAGAGCGGCAAGAATGAAGGAAAGAAGGACTGTGTAGAGGGAAACGAGGTGTGGGAGGGGTGGGGGGAGGGGAAAAATAAAATAAACATCATTACCCTATGTAAATGTAAAAAAAAAAAAAAAGTCTATGTCTCTTCACTATAATTTAAAGGAATTATCACTTGGAAATACACATCCCCAGGTCCTTATATTACTCATTAAGCACTTAGAAGTTCCCCAACCTAAAAGATTCTCAGGAAATGTGTTCAACAGAGACTGAAGAGGACTGGGGATATAGCTCAGTGGTACACCACTTGGCTAGCACACGTGAAGCCCTGAGATTGATCCCCAGCACCACAGAAGAAGGAAAACAACTGACCAAAGGATCCTGTTTACTAGGTAAATTCTATATTCCACACAGGAGGGTCTAGATAACTAAATTTCAATATACTCTCCCAGCCCTTACAAAAGATGAAAAATACATCACTAGTTTTTTTTTTTTTTTTTTTTCCATTCCAGGCAATGTGTTAAAGGAATCGAACATTACTTGTAAACAGATTCCAAGTTATCAGAAGGGTAAATTAAAAATATACTTGTGTGTTTTGGATACATTCTTTAAACCATTTGTCAGATTCTTGTTCTAGCATGATTCTTATGATTAGCCACATAATTTCAAGATTAAAATGAATCTTTATGCTCAAAGAGCTTGTTTAAGTAAGTATCAAGTATATATGACTCTTCAGCATTGATTACATAAGTCAGTATGTTTTCATGTTTTTTGGGCAAAATTTATGTCCTTATTTTTCTTTTCTTAAAATAACCTTACTAGTCAGGTATGGTGGTGAAGACCTGTAACCCCAGCTGCTCATGGGGCTGAGGCAGGAGGATCACAACCTCAGCAATAGCAAGGGGCTAAGCTACTCAGTGAGACTCATCTCTAAATAAAATACAAAATAGGGCTCAGATGTGGCTCAGTGGGTGAGTGCCCCTGGGTTCAATTTTCAGTACCCACCCCCCCAAAAAATAGCATTATTAATGAAAATATTCTCACATTACCTGGGATGATTATATTGTCCAGGAAAGAATATAAGTCACACAGAATATACTAGCTAGCCAACCCAACCACAGTGCCTTTATAAAACATAAATAAAGTAATGACAGAATGATCACAATAAGGGGGTGATCAATTAATTTCTGCAAAGATTTAAGATAAAGGAAATATAGTATCTTTGTACTATCCTTCCTATCATGGAAGATTCATATCCACTTCTCAAAAGAGTTATATGCAAAGGTGTCGGAAGTTGGTGTTGGGGTGTGTGTGTGAGTGTGTGTGTGTGTAGGTACAAGAATCAAATTACAGTTTTATAAAGACTGCAAACCTGTCTGAAACCAAAAATGCAGACATAAGTTGAATCCCAGCAATGGGAGTAAAGAGGAGGGAAAAATTATTGAAGTAACTGATACATTTTCTTTTCATTTATAAACACTTTTTATAATCATCATGACTAGCTGTACCTGGAAAAAAGGAAAAAAAACTATGAACTAAATTTAAAGGATTTTTCCCCCTAGTACTGAGGACTGACCCAGGGGTATTTTACAACCTAACTACATTCACATCCCTCTTTTCTTTTTTCTTTTGAGATAGGGTCTAAGTCGCTGAGGACCTCACTAAATTGCTAACATGTGATCCTCCTGCCTCAGCCTCCTGAATCACTGGGATTACAGTGTGCACCACCATGACTGGCTGAAGGAATTTTTTTAACCACCTTAATCATGGCACTCCCTCCCATGTTTCACCCTGAACCTGGCTGCTCCCTGCACACACCCCACGTTCATCTCTTCCCTCTACTTGGTATGTGTCCCACATTCTCATGAAAGGTGAGTAAAGACTCTTTTCTAAAGCTTTCCTGACTTTTGAGTTCAAACATTTTGTTATACCTCCAAGATGTACTTATTACAGACTGCTTTGAAAAATAACTCAACTCTATCTATGTCACCACCAGTAGATCATGATCTAGTAAAGTCCATCGCCATTCCAATTCAATTCTTAAACTATAGAGACTGAAATTTTCATCATTTTTGTAGCCTATCAATGCACAAAGCAAATGCCAATAAATGAGTAAAAAAAATATGAAGTTTTCATTACAGAGATCCTCAAAAGAAAATAAAAAGTCACATATCCTAAAGGTCAAGAGTCACCTGTCTACAACTAGATCTTGGGTTCCAGCCTACATATATACTTTGCTA
Organism: Sciurus carolinensis; assembly: GCF_902686445.1. Lineage (NCBI taxonomy): Eukaryota > Metazoa > Chordata > Mammalia > Rodentia > Sciuridae > Sciurus > Sciurus carolinensis. The sequence continues at coordinate 1,381,629 of NW_025920121.1, read as the reverse complement.
GGAATCTGGAGATCTGTATTTCCAAAAATGGTATGTGCTGGACACTGTTCTACATGAATGTTACAGATACTTAAGGAAAATGTGAAAGTCAGAAATAAAGTTTAAAATGGTTACACTACTGCAAAACTTTAATATACTAATACACACTTTTAATTTCAAGATAAAATTCCATTATGAAGCCTTTAATAAACTAAGGCAAGATCCTGGTGAGAGTTTGTAAAATACTTCAAAGAAGTCTTTGGTTTTGGTCACAATTGGGTACAATAAATTAACTTCTAAAAATGTTCTTACCTGATATGCATTGCAGGTAGAGATTCATACTGGTGTGACAAAAAAAGATCCCTATGTTTCATCTGATGTTTCTGTTTATCAGTCAAGTCAGCCTCAACTGTTCTTTCAGATTCTTCTCCAATTTCTTCTACAAATAAATTTCAAAGAATTCATTATTACTGTCTATTTGGGTATTAAGACAGAATTTAAAAGATAGGTCAAATCAACATTTATTCAACATTCTCTTCAAACTAATCAATTTTAGATTTACATATTCAATTTACCACTTTAATTATAACCATAAAATTAAGTTCTTTGGGCCTCAAAGAAGAGAAACTCCAATTTAAAAATAATAACCAGGCTGGGGTGCAGTTCAGTGGTAGAGTGCACATCTAGCATACATGAGGCCCGGGTTCAATTTCAGTACAACAAAAAATAATTAAATTAAATTAAATCAATAAAAATGAAAAATGGGGGAAGAAACACAAGCACTCATATCCCTTCATCCAATAAAACTACAGCAAGATGACAAAATGTATTAACATTTCAATGACAATGAAAACTGAAGCAGAGAAAAGAAAGAATTTTGACCAAGGCAAGCACAGTGGTTCACACCTGTAATCCTAACAACCAGGGATGCTGAGGCCAGCCTCAGAAATTTAGCAAGGCCTTCAGTCAAAATAAAAAATTCTCAAACAAAAGTAAAAAGAACTATGAAATACAAAGGGAAGGAACACTTCCAAATTCATCCTATGTAGCCAGTGTCACACTCATACCAAAACAGATAAGGAGAAAACTACAGACCAACATCCCTGATGAAATTTCCTTCTGTGTTGTCTGAGGAAATTATCACTACAGATGATATTATCCTATATTCAGAAGACCCAAAAACCTACCACAAAAGACTTTAAGAGCTAATAAACAAATTCAACAAAGTAATGGATTACAAAATCAACATACAAAAATCAATAGCTTTCCTACATACAAGTAATGAATCTGAGAAAAAAAAAGAAAAAACAATCCCATTCACAATACCTTAAAAAAAATACCTAGGAATAAATTTAACCAAAGAGGTAAAAGACTTCTACAATGAAAATTACATAATATTAAAGAAGACCTTAGAAGATAGTAAGACCTCCCATGGTCATGGATAGGCAGAATTAATGTTGTTAAAATGGCCATACTACCAAAAGCAGTATACAGATTTGAAGCAATCACCATCAGGATACCAATGGCATTCTTCACAGAACTAGAAAGAAAAAAAAAAGTCCTAAAGTTCATAAGAAATAATAGAAGACCCAGAATAGCCAAAGCAATTCTAAGCCAAAATAGCAATGCTGGAGGCAACACAATACCTGACTTCAAATTATACTACAGAGTTGTAGTAACAAAAATGTCATGGTACTGACATAAAAATAGACACACAGCCTGATCATACAAAATAGAAGACATATGGACAAACCCACATGATGTGGTCATCTGATCATTTATAAAGGTGCCAAAAAATATATATTGGAGAAATGACAGCCTTCTAACAAATAGTGCTTGGAAAATTGGTTATTCATATGTAGAACATGAGACTAGGCCCTTATCTCTCACTCTGCACAAAAATCAACTCAAAATGGATCAAAGACTTCAGAATTAGACCAGAAACTATGCAATTCCTAGAAGAAAATGTAGGGTCAACACTCCAACAAATTGACACAGGCCGTGACTTTCCCATTGGGACCCCTAAAGCTCAGGAAATAATTTCAAGAGTTAATAAATGGAACAGCATCAAATTAAAAAGCTTCTGCACAGCAAAAGAAACAACTTGAAATGTGAAAAAAGAACCTACAGAAAGGGAGAAAAAATTGGTAGCTACTCTTCTGAGGATTAATATCTAGAATATATAAAAACTGAAAAAACTTAATGCCAAAAAGCAATTCAAATAATAAATGGGTGGATGAATTAAACAGACATTTCTTCAAATAATAAATGCAAATGACCAACAAATATATTAAAAAATGCTCAACATCATTAGCAATTAGGGAAATGCAAATCAAAACTACACTGAGATTTCATCACAGTCCAGTCAGAAAGGTAGTCATCAAGAATACAAACAATAAGTGCTGGAAGTGACCAAGGGATGGGAGGCAGAGAGTAAGGAGGGAAGTACTGGCTAGTGATATTGGTAAAATTATATTGTTTTACTGTGTGTACATATAAATAGGTAACTAAATATCCCATCATTATGTACAACAATAATGCACCAATAAAAACATAGAAAAAATAAAAAATGTCAGAGTATGTGGAGGAAAATGATCACTTTTACATAGTTGGTGGGATTATAAATTAGTGCAACCACTATGGAAATCAGTATGGAGGTTCCTCAAAAGAGTAGGCAGGGAACCACCGCATCACCCATTTGTAACAATACTTGGTATTTATCCTAAATAATTAAAGTCATACTGCAGCGATACATGCATACCCATGTTTATAGCAGCATAGTTGACAATAGCCAAACTGTGGAACCAGCCTAGGCAACCATCAATGGATCAATAAAGAAAAACATTTTAAAAAAAGAAAGAAAAGAAACATACATACACACAATGGAGTTTAATTCAGCCTTAAAGAAAAATGAAATGTCATTTGCAAGAAAATAGATGTAACTTGAGAACATTATGTTAAACGAAGTAAGTCAAACATAGAAGATCAAGAGTCATATGTTTTCTCCCATGTGAAAGTTAAAGAGAAAAAAATAAGTGGGAGGAAATCAAAGAGAGAAATTAGAGGAAAGGGAACAGGAAGATAGGGAGGGAGGGGCCAAGTGCTAGGGAGCGATATTGGCCAAATTATGTTATTATATTGTGTGCATGTACGAATATGTAACAACAAATCCTGCCATTATGTCCAACTATATTGCAAAAATTTACAAAATGAAGAAAAAAAATAAAAATAACTGGGAATATAGCTTATGATAAAATCACTTGGGTTCAATTTCCAGTACAAGAAAAAAAAAAGAGTTTTTTTTATTGAATTCAACAAATATTTATTGAGTGCCTATTATGTGCTAGATATTTTTCCAGGTATTTGGGACACACCAAAACAAAGAGCCCTGTCCTCTTGGAGCTTACAGTCTATTGTTTATCAAAACTTCACCTGCATACTGCTGGTGACATTAAAAAAGTCCCCACACCTTTGTACCACTTTGTGCCTGTCATCAGCGCCCAATGGAAGAATAAACCAGCTGGGCTCAGACATGCGTCTGGTGTACTGCAGATGCTGAACAGGACACCTGCCCCCAACCCACCACCCAGACAGCGGAGAGGGCTAGAAGTTGATTTTTAATAATAAAGTACAATGAAAGAGGGGGCAGAGGGAGCCCACAGGTGTCTAGTGGGTTGTGGCAGTGGCAGGGGCCCAGACTGGCTACACAAACTGCTGCTGCTGCTGCTGCTGCTGCTGCTTGGTGGCAGCCTTGCAGGCAAGGTCCTTGGCCTTCTCTGTAGTGGCCTTCTCCTTGGCTTCCTTGGCTGGCTCAACAATGTTTTGGAAGGGGCCTCACCTTGCAGCTTGGCCAAGATGTATTCCAAACCTTTCATAGTCTTGGTTCCATTGCTTTTGAACTGGGCGAGACCAAATTCCTGGACAGCTCTAGAGGCACAAAATAAACAAGAGGAGACCCAGGCTTCCCGACGGATTTCGGTCCAGCCACTGTTGTCAGAGTTCACATGGTAAACACATCGTTCCTCCACCACCATCAGCCAGGCATGGTTGATGTTCCAGGTGAAGGTGGTCATGGTCTGATTTTGTGGGTCCACAAGAGTCCTCCAGGAGGTACACCGAGTGAGCAACGTTGGCAGGAAACAGTCACTCTGCCCAGCAGGTCATCCTGTTGGTCTTGGTCAGGAGTCTCCAGGACAGGAGCTTCTGGTCAGGGGTCAACTCCCGGTGTTCTATGTCTTCTGTTAAGAAATGTTTGCTATAGGGATTCCGGTACCGCTGCCAGAAGGTAGTGAACACTTGGCCCCAGGAACTTCGGAGCATGCTCTGGCCCAGGAAATACTTCACCATCGTCCCTGCTGGGGTGGGCTCAGCATCCACGCAGCATCAGGGATGCAGAGCCTGGGGGGCACGAGGAGGCCGGGCCGGGGCTCGGTCCATGCCTGCCAGGATCACAACTCAGTCACCACTGCACCACACCCAAGTAGCTGCTGCTGCCGCCATGAGGGATTGTACCCAAAAAAGAATTTTGACCAACAAAAAGATGGGTCCTTGGAGGCTAAGGTAGGAAGAGTGCAAGTTAGAGGCCAGCTCAATAATTTAGTATGACCCTGTTTCAAAATAAGAGTTAAGAGGTGAGATGGGAGGCAACAGTAATGTAGCAGTGCTGAAGTGCCCATAGGTTCAATCCCCAGTCCAAAAAGAAAAAGAAAAAGAAAATGCAGAGCCAAGTGTGGTAGCACATGCCTCTAATCCCAGCAACTCAGTAGGCTAAGGCAAGAGGATCAGAAGTTTGAGGCCAGCTTCAGCAATTTAGCAAGACTATGTCTCAAAATAAAAAATAAAAAAGAGCTTGGGATATAACTCAAGGGTAAAGCAACCCTGGGTTCAATTCCTAGTATAAAAAAAAAGGAAGAACATGGAAAGCAGATCTAAAAAAAAAGGCAAACACTTAGAACACACAGCAGAAAGGAAGGTGTAATAACCCATGTGCTTACAAGAGGGATGCCAACAGGAGGAAAGGCACAGAGACTCTTCTGACTTAGTCACTGAAGATATCAAGTATTGAGATAAGAGAAGAGAGGTGAAGAACTTGAAAAGGGTTAAAAGCCTTTGTGTAACAGAATAATTGAAGACTAGAATACTATATTTTCAAAGGGAATAACCAGAAAGCAAAACAGGATAAAAAACCTTCAAATTTGAAATTACAAATTGGAAGGATAATTTCTCCCAGAAACTAGAACACACCAAGTCAGAGATAATCACAGGAAAACCAAAAGATAAAAAAATTATGGGAACAACCCATGAAGGTCAGCATCCCAGTAATAAAGGTTGCAGGAAGGAAAAAAAAATAGAAAAAACAGATGTCTTTCACTCTTTCTGCAGGGAGAGAGGTAAAAGAAGAGACTAAGCAAATAAGTGACATGAGAAAAAAAATTAATCTACTTGTAAGCAGCAACACTGTATGCTAAGATGGCAGAGCAATGCTATCCCAAGTAGAAAAACAATGCTCACACTACAACTATAGACTGACTGCATACTAATCAATTTATTTATCAAGCCTGGTAACAGAGTAACAACATCTTTTCTTTCAAATCAACCAGCGTTCATTAGGTGCCACATCAAGCACTATTCAGGTGCTGGGGATACTCAGTGAAGAAAACAGTTACTAAACAGCAATTCTAAATACATGCGTTTGGGAAGCAGGGCTGGAAGAAAGGGACAAGAAAAATAGGAAACAAAGTTCTACATGCTATCTTTTAATATCAGATTTAATAACTTCTTTAAAGAAAAAAATCACCCCACATTTATATACATAACTACAGTTTAAGTTACATACTTTATAAAAACAGAATACCTCTAAGGGCAGCCTCTCCTGGCTGTGTATACACAGAAACAGTGGAAGCACTGAGAACTCAAAAGCGGAAGGGGTGGGCTGGATCCTCGCCAGCAAGAAGAGCCCAAGGGCCAGCCCAGACCACCTGGATATGGCTTGGAAGCCTTGATTTTCAGACAAGAATGAATTCTACACATACAGCAAGATACTTCTGTTTCACACAATTATTTCAGGAACCAAGTCCACAAAAGGGATTTTTATCAAGTATGATCCACTAACTGTAGCAGTTCTTTTTTAATTACATTAGGGCAAAAAGTGGGCTAAGTGTCTGATCTTTCCTATTTTCAAATTTTTATTTCCATCCTCTACCACTCCCACCCCATCCCAGGTGCTGAAACCAAAGGCAATCTATGTCTAAGCTACATCCTGCCCCTTTTTATTACTTTTCTCTTTCTTTCTTTCTTTCTTTTTTTTTTTTGTATTTTATTTAGAGACACATTCTCACTGAGTTGCTTAGCCCCTCACTGTTGCCAAAGCTAGCTTTAAACTTGTAATCCTCCTGTATCAGCCTCTCCAGAAGCTAGGGTTACAGGCGTGCACCATGGTACCTGGTCCTACTTTCAAACTTTTAAGAAACTATAAATTGAAAATGAATCTGAAATTTGATTTTAAAACTTACCTAGGTGGGCGCAGTGTTTCAAATCTGTAACAGCAGGAACTCAGGAGGCATGAGGATCACAAATTCAGAGCCAGCCTCAGCAAATTAGGGAGACCCAAAGCAACTTAGTGAGATCCTGTCTGAAAATAAAAAGTAAAAAGGGCTGGGGAGGTAACTCAGTGGTAAAGTACCCCCAGGTTACATCTCTAATACCAAAAACCCCAACCAAACAAAACTCATCTAGGACTGGGAATTCAGAAGTAGCTGGGTGGTAGAGCTCTTGCCTAGCAGGTACAAAGCCCTGGGTTCAATCTCTAGCACCACCAAAAAGTAAAAGGAAAGAAAGGCAAGAGAGAGGAAGGGGGTCAGGAGGCAGTGACTTGCCCAGCTCAAAGAAAGACTATGGCAATTTAAGAGTCTTTGAATGTTCTTTTTGATTAACTACACAAAGAGAAATATAGTAATAAAGGAGTCATTTACTTGCAGCTCTAATAACATTTCACCAGTGGAGATCAATAACGTTATTGCTGCATTGGCACTATTAGTACCAGCAAATAAATACCACATACAAAATTATACTTTACCTAATTAGAATGTGAAAAATTGGTGTTCTGAAAGACAGAGTTAAAAAAATTCCAATGTATATCCAATAGAGCTAAAACACCAACAAACTTCTCAAATAATAAACAGCAGCAAAACTTTTCTTCTTTTTCTTCTTCTTTTCTCTGGTGCTAAGAATTCAACCCAGGGCCTTCTTATAGGACGAGCCGGGGGTGTCGACATCCTCACTAACTTCCTGCCTGATGGTGGACGGCAGCACTTGCAGCATCCTGCCCTGCAGGGACAGGGGAGGAAGTGGGCAAGCTGCCCTTCCACCCTCCAGCCCCACCCTCAAGTGGGGCCTCCTTCCTAGTGGGGCCTCCTGTCCTAAACAAGTTGGATCCAGGGCCAGACCTGCAGGAGGACAGGGACGGCAGACGGAGCAGACAAATGGTTACTCTCGGTCCAGGTGGCACTGGGGACCCAACATGGCCATGCCAATGGAAAGGTGCTCCTCTGTGACACGCCACAGCCCCTCACACTGCACCCCAACTTGGGTCTGGAGGATCAGACCAGGTTTGCGTGTCCAGCCTGGACACTGCCAGTCCTGCACCATGTCACAGTGAGAACAACCAGGGTCATCAGGAGAGAGGCCCATGCACAGAGAGGGCATCCCCCACCCAGGGGCCATGCTGGGCACCCAAGCCAGGACGTTTTATGAGCTCCTGATGTCCTGACAGTAAACATCCGTCCCTCCGACAGCACTGGTGTTATCCAGCCCTCCAGGTGTGACAGCAGCATTTTCAAAGAATCTTCCCCATGTTCTGCAGGGAAGCAGGAGACGGAGGCTGAGGAGCGAAAAGGATGGAGGCTGGGGAGTGAAGAGGATGGAGGCTGGGGAGTGAAGGAGACAGATGCTGAGGAGAGAAGAGGATGGAGGCTGAGGATCAAAGGCTGAGGAACAAAGGGGCCAGGGCATCATGTGCCAAGGACCCACACAGAGCTGAATGCAGGGCCTCCCCAGGATCCTGGGCCTGTGCTGGGCACATCTGTCCACAGCTGTCTGATGGCCACTCATGCCTCCTGCATTCTCTGAGGACAGTACCTCTGATCGGTGGACCTGTCGGACTTCCAGAATCCCACTCGGCAAGACAGCCCTGCACACTGCAGTTGTCACACTCTGACCCTGGCAGGACTCCGGGGCAGCAGGCAGGAGGCCCTTGACAGCTGGAGGAAGGAGGCCCGGAGGCCTCATCCTGATCAGGGTCACACAGCCAGTGCTCCTCAGCTGGGGACAGCCTGGTTCCTCCGCCCCATCCACTAGGTCCCCTAACCCAGTGCCCTCTCTTGCTGCCCCTCCTCCCAGCACACCCTCGACTACCACCTGGCCCTGATGCCTCGGGGTCTTTTGGAAGACTGTTCCTTGGAGTGTTTCTGGGAACAGTCTCCCCAGCCCCAGAGGAGCAGTGGCCTTCCTCCTTGTGCAGAGGCATGGCCTCCCTGCCTCCCCTTGCCAAGCCTGAGGCCAGCCTAGGAGCCCAGCCAGGTGCGCCTGTCCCCACTGTCTGAGTGGCCGCCCCTTGGAAGCCGCCCTGCCTCCTCTCTTGCCCAGACCAGGCAGGTCCTGGAGGAGGAAAGGAGGGCACGGGGAAGGCAGGGCCACAAGGCCTGGCTGACTGTGCCCAGGAACCAGAAAATGGGTTTTTCCCACACAAGGTGCCTTTAATTCTCCTTCCCCAGCCGCGCCTTTGTACTTCTGTGACTGCAGCTGTTTATATTTGCCATCGCTGCTGTTGTTTTAAAAGGTCTCTTTTCACATGGAATGTTCTCCAATTAGCAGAGCAATGGGTTGGCTTAAATAAACACCCGGGGAAAGCTGGGAGAGCAACTTTGCTGCGGAGGACAGTCCAGTTCCAGTCGCTGCAGCTTGCAGCTCCCTGCACATTCCTCACCATCCCACAGAGCCAGGGTGGGCACAGGGAGCCACAGGGACACAAGTGGCCCCTGTCCAGGGGAAACCGCGGGGTTTCTCCAGGCCTCTGGTCACTGTGGGGTCCACTGACGGGCCTGCAGCGGGCAGGGATGGGCCAGGCAAAGCTTCTCAGCTGAACTGGCTCCCTGCTTCTGGGGTGCCCCGCACAGAGCCACATGGTGCATAGGGAGCCATCCCGTCTGGACGTCGTGGTGTCAACACATGCCTGCTTGATTGCATGCAAGGGCAGAGGGCCAGGCTGGGCTGGGCCTGTAGGGGTGCAGCAGAGTGAGGGCCACCACCCCAGGAGGGGCACAGCAGGTGCACCGTACCCACCCCGCTCCTCCAGCAGAGACCCGTGAGGTTGGTGTGGCTGCGACCCAGAGCAGCCTCTTCCCTGTTGGGAAAAGGTGGAGGAAGGACCCTGACTCCTGGACCCAGACAACACCCCTGAGGGGATGCTGCTGCCCTGGGGCTGGTGTGAACATGAGATGGAAGATGCCAGAAAGCACTGCCCGTGACACCGCAGAGCGGGGGCAGCCTGGGGCTGGGGCATCCCTTGCTCTGTGCCTTCCAGCATGTTAGTAGGGAGCAGATCAGGAACCCGTCCCGGCCCACTCTACCACAACGTGCGAGGCACGCATGTGCACTCAGGCCTTTTGCTTCCATGTGCGGGTTTACCAAGTGTCCATCAGCACAGCCACAGGGAAGAGAAGATGCGTATGGACCCTAAGCTGAGGCAGGGACTCAGACTCAACCAACACATGTGGACTGAGTGCCTAGAACCAGGACAAGTCACCCCCAGATGTGTGCACCTCCAGAGCAAGCCCTCGGGGGCAGTGTCCTCCTTCCAGATGCACCAAGCCATCAGCAAGAGCCACCAAGGGAAGGGGCAGATCCCAGTTGAGCTGGAGAACCTGCTGTGCTCACAGCCTCCCATGACTCACTTCCAATGGCAGCCATGGGTTCTGGGAGCCCGGCCTCACCACGCACTGAGCCTGGGGCTGGAGGAGCAGCCCTTGTCTTACTTGGTCTTCTGGTGACCTTTGAGGCCAGGGTGTCCCCATTTTGCAGTTGAGGAAGTGAAGACAGAAGTTCCCTGTCAGGTCAGGGAGCCAGAGAGCAGCTGAGCCAGCTCCTGTGCCCACTGCTGACCAGACTGCCACTGACCCCGGCCCCAGCCCCACCTCTGGCCTCAGCTGCAGGACTGCTGTGTGCTGGCGGGAGGGAGAAGCGTCAGTCTAGGTGCTCCAGACACCGTGGGCTGGGAGCGGCCGTGGGTACTTCTCTTGGAAGCACACTCTGCCACTTGAGGCCCTTTCTCAGAAGGGCCCAGAGTCACCCTCGGTCATGCATAGACCCCACTGTGCCAGCACAGTGCAGGCCAGAAGCTGTAGACAGGGCTGTCGAGAGAAGGCTCACGGGACTCGGAGTGGGGGATGATCATGCCCACTTCAGAGGTGATGGCACTGGCCTCTGCATGCCCCAGCAGAGCTGCCAGCCCGGTTCCCCCATTTGCTGTGCTCCGTGCCCTGTCCCCAGGCCTGCTGGTCATCCTTAGCCAGCTCAGCGGAGGCTCACTCCAGGTGTGGGGCCACAGCTGGTCAGGGCAGGGCGGCGTGACTGGTGTTCATGTGGGAGATGCACCCTTCTGCCTGCCGGGACAGTTCCCCAGGAGTAGGAGGGACTGGAGGGCACCCTGGGCAGCAGCAGACAGGAGTTTGTCCTGTCTCTGCCCAGGAGCCAGGCAGTCCTTTGCAGCCCTGTGTGACATGAGTCCTGCCAAGGCTGTGCAATGAGCTTTTGTTGATGGAGAAGGAGGTTTGTCTCCAGGGAGGCTGTGGAAAGGGCAGGCTCAGCACAGTGCTGGCTGCTTCGAGGTCCTTCCATTCTTCAAGATGGTCACAAGGTCTGGCCAGTATACCAGCACTGTCATCCCCACGCCATCTGAGCAGAGCTCCCGGGAATTTGGACAAGGTGGCAGGGAGACCCTGGCTCTCCAGACCTGTGGACTGTGGCTACATCACAGTAGAGCAAAAGTCAGGATTCCTGGGCAGCTGCCAGAAACCTGAACATTGCGGAGGCCCTAGGGCCAGGTGGGAGCTGCTAAGTGCCCCTGGGGGCTGCATGGCTTCTGAGCAGAGCTCAGACTCAAGGCGCGCTGCCCAAAAGTAGCTCAGGTGCTGTGGAGTCGGGGTCCCAGGGTCAAGGTCAGAACACACCTGCATTTCAGAGATGTGTGCAGGACTAAGCAGGGCTGAGGGACTCACTAGGACCAGCGACAGTGGGGACCTGTCACCTCGCTTAGGCTAAAGGGACACTTGGAGGAAAAGGCAAGGGCCAGAGCTCTTGTCCTACAGGCGGAGCAGGGAAGGAGTGGCCACCTCCCCCACTGGGCCTCCCGTCTACTTGGCCTCTGTGGAAATCAGAGTACAAGGGAGACCTGGCCATGGGCCCAGGAGTCGCCTCCTACATGGGGCTGGCCAGGAATGATCAGTGTCAGCCATCAGAAAACAGCAGGAAGAGGCACCCGAGGGCAGGGAGTCTCCTCTGTGGCTTCTTCTTTGCCAATGACTGCACCCTCAGCATTCCACTCTGGACCTCAGTTTTCCCCAACGAGCCAGCTGGGGTTCGACCTCTGGGTCCTGGCAGCATGGGTCACTGTCCCCACCCTGTGAAGTGCCAGAGTCCTGCACATTGGGTGCAGTGCCAGACCAAGACTGCATGTGTCCAGTCAGGGTCCATGGGCTACGCTCTCCAGTCCAGACCTGCTCTCGCCTGCTCTTGCCATCTCTGTAGTCTGAGGGGCAGGGCTGGAAGGGAACCCTCAGGACACTCAGCCAGGTCACCCCCTCCAGCCATGGCCATACTCACTGCCCACTCAGGCTGGAGGCTGGCACTGGGAAAGCAGGGAGGTGGCTGTGATCTCAGTGGGGTCAGCATGGGAGGAAGCAGCTGGCAGACCTCAGCCCAGGGCAGCAGAGGGCATGCACTCCCCTGCCTGGCCTGGAACCTTCTGTGCCTCAGGGTGTCCCTGGAGGCCCAGGTCTTCCTCCTCCTCCTCTTCTTCTTCTTCCTCCTCCTCCTCCTCCTCCTCAGCCCCACCTCACTTCCAGGATGCTGCGACTCTACCGAGCTCTCCTTACACATTTTTTAATGAAACCCAATCACACTGGTTCATCCAAGGCCAAGTTTATCCTGGAACCAGGGTCATTGTGCTGCCTATGACAGTTTGAAGCCACTAGGTTCTGGCCACCAAGGCAGGGGGCACCCGGAATGCAGCCTGATTTCCATCAGTTGGCGGGACCGGAAGAAGGGTAGCTGCTGTTTCTGGAGAACCGCATACTGTCCTAGCCGCTCTGCAAAGAGCTGTTGTGTGGACCTGCCACTGTTCCTGCTCCCTGTCGTGGGAATGAAGTCGGGGTGCACAATGACGACACAGCCTCCAGCAGAACCATGCAGGAGCCTCCCATTCTCTGCTGCTGCCTTTCCTTTCCACACTTTGAAGCCGAGACTCAGAGATGTTAAGCAGCTTGCCCACGATCACACAATGAAGCGGGATTTGAACTGAGGTACCCAGTCAGAGAGCCCATTGTCAGCTGACGCGCCACCTCACCTGTGAGCGGAAAGTCCTTTCAAAGCGAGGCGAGTATAAGTGTGGGAGGGATGCAGAGAGGAGAGGGACCTGGGGGGCCAGGAGAGGGAATTTTTAGAGACTCCCACAAAAGGCCTCTAGACACATGAGTGGTAGAGGAGTGGGAACTGGCTTCCCAGGGTAGAAGCACAGTGTGACCACAGAGGCAGAGAGACTGGGCTCCCAGGGCCTTGTCTCCTTCCAAGTTGAGGTTGAGAATCCAACAGAAGCTGCTCTCAGCTGCCGCCACCCACAGCTCCCTGGGACGTGGCTCCTCAGGGACCCTGGGACCAGGAGGGAACATCTGCCATGCCAGACTCCCCACCAGCTTCTCTCACTTCCCGAAGTCCCCACTCCCTGATCAGGCCTTCTCCCTGTTGCCAACTGAGTGTGTATGTTTTAGAGTTTGAAATGGACTTTGGCTCAGAGTCCAGATGCAGTTTTATTTCTGCCTGGAAAAGATGGCAGAGGCTCTGCTGGCAGCCAGAAGAATTTTTAAAACTAAAGTTAAAAAATGGAAAGAGAAAGCTTCCCACACTTGGCCCTCCTTGGAGCAGCACAGAGAGCCACATTTCTGTCAGCCACTTGTCATTGTTAGAGCTGCAGTTCCCACACCCACTGTGTTTCTGGGTCCCACTTCTCTTGAGTGGGTGCCGGGTGCCCTCCTGTGCCTGTTGTGCTGAGATCCCCCTGCAGCCCCTTCACAGAGGCAGCTCCCCAGGCACCACCTCCATTCTCTGGGCAGCCACCAGTGTCTTGTCTGACAGTCCCAGAAGCTGCAGGTCCCAAGTGGAGCGTCCCAGGGTGGGGTCCTTCAAGGGCCTCTGTGGAGGCTGGCATGCTGGCAGCCTTGACCTGTGGTCTCATCACCAGGCCTTCAGTCATGCCGTCTTCAGCCTATTTCCACACAGCCCCCAACAGAAGGTCCTGGTGACACGGGGCCCTCCTACTCCAGTGTCCCTTACCTGGACTGATTTCTCTGCAGCTGCCTCTTCCTAGATGGTCCCTTGAACACTGGGGTGACCCTGGGGTTTCTCCTTTGGGAAACGCAGGTCAGCCATGTGGACCTGTTGTAGGTGTGAGGCGCAGAGCCAGGGAGGGACATGGCAGCGGAAGGGAGGGGACACACAGGAGTCAGAAGAAACCGAAGGGGACAGATTCAAGACCAATGTGAGGGACAGAGCCACCAGGATTAGCTAAGGAGACTGGCACCAAGTGACACGGGCTGCACAGTTGTCGCACGGTGGCCAGAGGAGCTGGGCTTCCTCAGGAGCTTTTGATGCTGACAGGCGGTGGCAGGGAACCTGCTAATGGGGTCACCCTGCAAAGAGAGGATGGAATGTGGGAAAGGAGCCCGACCAGGCACCAGGTGTGGCCCTGCAGTGACTGTGTTGACTGCAGCGCACGCGCAGCCTCTGTGGAAACCACTCATTAGCAGGCAGCCTGTAGCCCCAGCCCTGCTGGAGCCCAGCACCACATGCTGCAGGCAGCGGGAACAGCAGGCACCAGGGTGCCTTCAGCTCATGCGTGGCTCTGTCTTTCATCCCCGTGCACAGAGCCTTCAACACCCTGTGCCACAGCACCCACTTGTACAACTGAAGGCTGGTCCTAGAGTGGGCGGACTCCAAGGTGACCCTGCAGGCCCTGTGACGGAAGACAGCAGAGCACTTCCATGGTAGGCATGGCCTGGGGACTGGGCCTCCAGGGTCCAGGGCATCTCAGGAAGCAGGAGAGCCTGGGTCCCCAGGAGCACTGGTCAGAACTGGGTAGCCACCCTCCTGTCCCTGTGCCGGGATGCTGGTCACCTGCAAATCTCCCTACTGTCGCAGGTACCTGCCCTCCTGGGCCAGGTGACAAAAGGAAGGTGCCAGCCTCCTTCCCACTCTGTCCGCTGGCTTAGTGATGGGTCATCTGACCGGGGAACACATCCCCTCCCTCCTGCCTGGGGAACAGGCTCCAGTGTGGCCAGGACAGACCCTCCTTTGGCCAACCATGATACCAAGGTCTCTACATAGTCCTCCCACCTTGTCCTGGGGCCCAAGGCTCTCAGCCCTCCTGTGTGGGCTCCAGGTGCCATTGCCCCATTGTCCAGGCCCCTCCTGGGGGGCAGCCAAGGGCCCCAGGTCTCCCAGGGGTGTTTGCTGCAAGGCTCTCCCTGTTCCTTGGCAGAAAGAACCTGGAGCAGGGGCAGGTTTCCTCACCTGGCCGGGGAAGCCAGGCCTCCAGCCAGGCAGCAGCCTAGGACCTCCTGAAGGTGTGGCTTTCAGGCCTGGTGCGCCCTGGGCCTGAAAAGCAGGGCCTCTGAGCAGCAGCAGTGGAGCGACTGCACCTGAGTGTCCTCAGAACTGAGAGGCAGTCCGGGGCCTCCAGGCATGGCCATCTGCCAGGCCTGCAGGACTCAGACCCCTGCTGCCCCACTGACTGCCACCTGGTCTCCATTTTGCTTTCCCGACTCCAGGCAGGACTCTGCAGCTTGGCCCACTCTGTTCCCTCTGATGCAGTGCTTTGCCCCCTTCCTCCTGGATGCCACCTCCAGGAAGCCTGCCGCACCCTTCGTCTGTGCCTGTCGCAATCGCTTTCTTGGTTCATCATCCTTGTGGCACCCACGCTCACACAGGGTTGTGCTCCTCTTTGTCAGCATTGGGTTCATCTCTGTGTCCCTGGTACCTGCCAGGCCATCACCTTAGGGTGGAACATCTGAGCCAGGGTGAATGTGAAGCCAGAGAAGCAGAGGTTACAGCCAGTCTCAAGCTCACTGCTCAATAAGTCCCCAAATCCTGATGTGCAGAAAGTGTGCACCTGTCGACAGGCCTTGACAGGCCCTGACAGGCCAAAATGCACCATCAGCAGTCATTTGAGTAGGGACTCCCTGAACAGAGGTGGGTGCCCACTCCCCTGAACCCACCACGCCAAGGAGGCCAAGGCAGGCATCTCAGTACTTCTGCCCTGGATTGCAGGGAAGCCTTTCAATGTGCTTAGCTGCACAAGCTGCACCCCTCTCCCAGAAGCGCTACTGTGGGATAAGCACTCCTGGCCACTCGGCTGCAGCAGGTGGGTGGGCACTGCTTGGTAAACACTCCATACTTGCGTGCCCTTCATGTCCCTACAGGAGCCTATGAGGTGGGTGTGACCAGCCCATTCTGCATATGGGAGAATTGAGGCCCCGGGCATCGAGGTGACAGTCAACAGGCAGGACGTGTGCCCGTTTCCCTCCCCAACTCTGACCTCAGCACTGGGATCCCAGTGCAGGCCATCAGGTAGGGGTGCCAGCCTGGAGATGGCCTTGCCCTGGGAGCTCCCTCCTGCCCTGCTCTCCTCCTCTCAGAGGCCACCATGGCAGTGGCAGGACCTGTCAGGTCGGGCCGGCAGGCCTCTGCCCTCGTGGCTGGTCTCCTTCCCTCTGTGCCCTTTCCTGTGATAAGGAGTACCCAGCTCCTTTGTGTTGAGGTCACATTGACCAGCGCTCATAGGAGCTGGCAGGCCTGAGGGCACAGGGATCCGTGCTCAGTTCCCTCCCTGCCCTGTCCTTGACCCTGAACTCTGCCAGGAAGTTTCTCCTATCTCAGGTGGAGGCCGCAGATCTGCCTGCCATGTCCCTGAGTGTGGGCAGGGGATCTCAGCTCCCCTTGCACAGGACACTGGCATGCCTGCAAAATGGAACCGCCAGGGTAGGTCTCTGAAGGCATTTTGAAAGTTGCCCTGTGTTGACCAAGACCTTGACAGGACAGAGGAGCTGAGGGAAGGGACAGCCAGGCAGACGTCCCCCCGAAACCTCCTCCCCTCGCGGTGCCTCATCAGGTTCCTCATCTGCAGCACCAGCACTGCTGGATCAAGTGCTGTTCTCGGGCCTCGCGTGTGGGAGTGTGAGCAGAGCAGAGGAAGAAAGGTAAGTACCCACTGGCTGTGTCCTTTTCTTCCCAAGCATGTCACAAGCCAGCAGGTCACAGCATTGAGAGGCTTTCAGGGCCTCAGGCCTGGTACCTGCCAGGGACACAATGATGGGGAGGAAATCCGCCCTCTGTGCTGCGTCTACAGCCAGCCAGGAGGCAGAGGGGCTGTATTTGGTTGGAGCAAGGCTCTGCTTCCCATGTTGCCGTATTCCAGCTGGGGACGGGCGGGTTGTGGTTAGCTTCTCTACCTGTCACCTCCAGAGCCCGGGCAGAAACAGGACCCACATGGCAAGCACCTCCCGCATCTGCCCAGGCTGGGCCAGCCAGGCCGCGAGAACCAGAGCTTCCCAGTGCTCAAGGCCACATCCTGGCCAGCCTCCAGCTCGGAGCTGAGGCAGGGCCAGCCTGGATACTGGAGCCCTGTGTGTCACCCATGCCACTCGGCTGCAGGTCTGCTCAGAGGTGGTACCTCCCACGACCACTTCTCTTGATTCCCTCATGACACCCATGCCTCCTCTCCCTTGAATGTCCCAGTCTGACCCCAGGGACAAGGCCTGGCTCTGCCCTGTGGGCCCTGCTTGTGGTGCAGCTCCCATGCTGCAGGGCTACTTGTGTGGGAGGGACAGACAAGCACCGAGACGGACGGGGTCACTGAGACAGACGGGGTCACCGAGACCAGCACCCGTGTGTGCTGGCACCACAAGTGATGCCCCCCATGTGCCAGGGGCACCCAGCCTGGGCCCCCTTAGTGCACAGTTGGCGCTGAAGCCATTTGGTCTGTAGCCAGATGTTCCCTCCTTGTGCCTTGAAGCACCACTGATCTCAAAAGAGACGGTCGTGTGACTATTTGCTTTTGTTTTTGTACTGGGATTGGACCTAGGGGTGCTCCGTCCACCACTCAGCTGCATCCCTAGCCCATTTGTCTTGAGATGGGGTCTCACTAGTGGCCTGGGCTGGCTTCGAACTTGCAGCCCTGCCTTGGTCTCTCAAGGCACTGGGGTCACAAGTGTGCACATGTGATTTAGTGAAGACTCAGCCAGGAAAATAGTAAGGAAACAGGGAGAGCCTGTGTGGGGGACTTCCCACATGCTGAGAGACACACAGCAGTCCTACATTCTCCTTCTCAAGTGTAGACTTTCAATTTCATTTTAGCCCCCAACTCCCTAGAGAGGTGCTATTCCCATTTTCCAGAGGTTCAAACTGAGGCCCAGAAAGTTCTCCTGACTTGCTGAGGGCACACAGCTCTGGAACCAGTGGAACAGATGACCCTGTTTCCTCATACCCTAAATCCCAAATGGCCTGCTCTGTCAAATGCCAGGCCAGCAGGGAAGCCGCTGCAGAGCATGGCCCCCAGTCTGGTGTACTAAATAAAGTTTTATTGGAATGTAGTCCTACCCATGGGTCTGCATCTCACACTTCAGGGACAGCAGAGAGGTTGTGGCAGAGCCAGTGTGGCCCACAAAGCCTGAAGTCCTCACTGCCTAGCCCTCACTGGAAGTTGGCAGCCCCTTGGCCTTGTGGGCTGACTGGGCTTGTGTTCCCCAAAGACCCAAATGTCTGATTCCCCTCAGATGACCGGCCTCCTCCACCTATAATTTCACCCTCCCAACTGCAGCTCCCCTCCCCTGCCCAGCTTGGGGCTCGGCTTCAGTGTGTCCTGCAGAGGGGCCATTGCTTTGCTTCTGACTCACGCATTCAGCAGCACTTGGCTGATCACTTGATGGTTCGGACACTGTTGGCTCTGGGCTGAAGAGAAGGCCTATCCCACGCAGCTGACACTGGAGCAGGAAAGACAGATGATTACCAGATTGACAAAGTCCTGTGCAGGAAATGAGAGAGGATGACATCCTTCCCTCTTATTCCCCATGGTGCTTATGGAAGCTTCCCAAGGAGTCACCATTTCTCTGATTTGACCAGGCAGCCAGAGGTAGGTATTTCAAGCAGGAGGAACCTCAGGTGCAAAGACCCTGAGACAGCTATGTTCAGAGCAGGCCATGCGAGCTAGGGAGAAGGTCTAGGGTAGGAAGTAGCTGGAACAACTGGAGGGACCAGCAGGGGTCCACCATAGCTGTAGGCTCATCTGGCCTGGCAGGGAGCTTGGCTTTTATTCAAGATGCAGTGGGAAGCCCCCAGAAGATTTAAGAAGGGATGTGAGTCCCAGGACCAGATTTCCTCTTTCAGACCTTATCCTTGCTATCTCTTGGGGTGGTAGCATAGAGGAGCAGGATTGGGGTAGGCGGTCCATGTCTTTCTCTGGTAAGCAAGGACAGTAACCAGAGCAGAGGCCAGGGCTTGAGAGAAGAGGTAGACTGCGCATTTTTGGAAAAGGTAGTGTCACTAGACTGGCTTCTGGAGGGCAAGAGACAAAGGCAAGCCTGGTGCCCAGGTCTTTGCTCTGAGTCACCCAACATGGTGGGGACATGTGATGAGCCATCCAAGAGGCTGGGAAGAAACGCGTGTGGGTGGGTTTCTGGGCTTGCTGGGTTCCAGACACCTATCTGGACACCCGTGGTCTCAAGTAGATGGCTGAGTTAGGAGCTCACAGGCAAATTTGGCGGGCTAAAGGTCCAGTCCCGTGGACTCTTCCCCAGAGCAGCTGTGATGCTGTGGTCTGGGCAGGGACAGGGCAGTGCACCAGGAAGGAGGGGCAAGGAAGCTGCAGGAGAACGTTCTGCCTGAAGGGGAGATGCAGTCCCTGCAGTGGGCACAGCCAGGAACCAGTGGGAGCAGGTGACAGCTGGTAGCTATGGCACCCCAGCCCCTTCTCTGTTGCCTACCCCTGCTGGGCCTGCAGGGGAGATCAGCCAGGCAGGGGCCACACTCAGATCACTGTCAGGTCCCACTCTGAGGACCCATGCCATGTGCCAGCCCACACAGTCCCAGTGTCCTCAGACCAGTCTCCCAATGCGGGGATGCTGGCATGAGGCTGCCTGGGGTTTCAGATGAATCCACTCCTGCGTAACAATCAGCAAGGGGACCCAGGTTGACTAATAAGCAAGGTTATTACCCCAAACAGGGTCTGGGAAAGGAGAGTGGCAGCAGCAGACAGTAGCCGGGTGTGGGAATGATGTGACCAGAAAAGGAAGACCCGAGAGCTGCAGGCCCCAGGGGGGGCATGCCACACTGGCCTCGGGAGCAGGGTCCCCATGGGCAGCAGGCTGGAGCCCTGGTCACAGCACCATGGCCAAAGGGAAGCCTTCAATTTCACTTCCTGCCTCTGAGGGGGACAGAGGGCCTGGGGCTTCCTGGGGTTGGAAAGAGGTGGCCGCCATCCGGCCAGAGGCGGAGTGTGTGGATTTTTGGGATGATTGGTGTCCAGCTGGCATGGACAGTGAGGGAGTCCTGCAGGGCCTCGCATCCTAGCTGAGAATGGGATGTCCTGTCTCCAAGCTCCTCCTGACCACAGTCATGCAGCTCAGGACAGGTGGGCTGCTGCCCCAGGAGGGCTGGGACCCTGGGCACCCTCCTCCTCCCCACAACAGGACAATGGAGACCTGAGCACTGTCCTCTGTCAGCCTGACCCCAGCGCTACTGCTGACCAGCTCTGTGACTCGGGAGAGGCCCTGGCCATACCATGCCTCAGTTTCTTCTTACCTAAAATGGGGAGGGTGACACAGCCATCTCAGGGGAGTCAGTGGGGGGGCTGTGTGGCCCAGACCAGAGGCTGTGCCTCTCTGAGCTGTGTTCCCATGGGCAGGACGGATGTCTCAGGAGGCCAGAATGAGGTGTATGAAGCCCCTGACACGCTGAGCCCTGGGCAAGCTCACTGCCCTCGCCTCCCCCACCCCAATCTTGCCTCCCCATCTCTGTCGAGCAGTTGACATCATTGCCCGCTATAGGCTAACCACTGTCACGCTCCACACCCTTCTGATCAGGCTCCTCTGTTTCCATACTCACTTCCAGTGAGTCAGCAGAAACCCACAGTGGTTAGGATACTTGTCCAAGGTCACACAGCTTGTCCAGCCAAGGACAAAGCCAGACTGGGGGTGGCGCTGTCCACCCTCACTCTGTAGCTCTTCACCGGAAGTATCGACCTCTGTCTCTTTGCAAAAGCACTAGGGAGGCCCTGCAGCCCCCTTACCATGGGCAGTGGGTGGCCAGGAGCCCTCCCCTTTCCTGGGGGGAGCAGTGCTTGTGTTTTTAACAGGCGCTTATGAGGGATTTGCAGAGAAAAAGATCAGCCTGTATCATTGACCTGCCTGGTGCTGCACTGTCTCAGGTACACAGTCCCAGAAGCAGCATGTGTCCTGCCTGACAGCAGGAGGGTGTGACCATGCAGCCTGGCCACCAGGGGAGATGGCGACTCTGTTTCTGAAGGCCAGGCCAGATTGTCCAGGATGGTGTTCACCGTGGAGTGGGGACCTGGGACAGGTACAGCAGGGATTCAGGGCCAGGATGGCATGGGTGGTTCTGCTGACTAGCTGCTGATCTACAGTTCCAGGGGTGCTGCTCTCCCCCCCATTTTAGTGGTGAGGAAACAGAACATCCCTGGTGTCATATGGCTGGGGAGGTGGGCCTGGCATCCCCTGACCTCAGCCCTCAACCCAATCTCATCCTGTGGACCAGGGCAGGGCAGGAGACTGGGTGCTGCTCATCCAGCAGGCTAAACATGCCCGGGGTAACAACAACCCCTCCCTGGGAGACCACGGGGTCAGCAGACTGTTCAGGTGACCACAGAGTGCAGGGAACGCTGAGCCTGCGACTGGGGGCGTGAGTGGGTGCCCGCGTGTGTGGGAGAGGCCAAGAGGTTGGGTCCATGTGTTCTGTGGTCACCCTGAGCTACAGCCAGGGGGGCTCAGCCTGGGGCCCCTCCCCAGCAGCTCCAGTGTAGAGGTAGTGTAGACGCCCACAGCCTGGTCACCCATAGAGGTGATGGGGCGTCCACCTTCATCCTGGGCAAGTCCATCCATTAGCTCCCTCAGCAAGGACATCATGGGATCTTGGGGTGACTCACTGTGCAGAGAGGCCTCTGGGGATGAGGCCCCAGACCACTGCCGACAGTCGGTCATGAGTGGTCCCTGAGAAATGCCACAGCTGTATTTGGACTCAGGCAAGTTCAATGTCTGGGGCCCAGGTCAGGCTGGGGGTCACTTGGGTGGCCCAGCCTGTTTCCCACCCTGCCATGGGGTGGCATCTTCCACCCCAGTGGAGGACACTGGGCACCCTGTGCTCCCTTCACAGGGAGGGACGAGATGGACCCATTCCACCAGCACCACCACCATGGGAGGCAGAGAGTGGTGTTCTCTCTCATCCCAGACAGGAAGCAGGGCACAGAGAGGTGCTGCAGTGTGCCCAAGATCACACAGCTCCACAGCTGCAGGGTGGGGATCAGATCCTGAGAAGTCGCTCCAGAGCCCTCATCCTGGACCCCAGCATGGTGACACTGGAGTGACATCACATGCCTGTGAGTGCTCCCAGGGACCCAGGCAGGAGCCACCGCCTCTCCCTCTGCTCATGGACTTCAGAGCCCATCAAGAAATGGGATTCAGTTGGACACTGTGGCACAGGTCTGGAATCGCATCGATTCAGGAGGCTGAGGCAGGAAGATGGAAATTTTTAGGCTAGCCTCAGCAACTTACCAAGACCCTCTCTCAAAATAAAAAACAGGGAGGTTTCAAGATGGCAGACTAGAGGGTGGCTGCATTTCATGTTGCTCCAGGACGCATGATTCAAAAGAGGAGATAGGGAGAGACTTGGGACCAACTCGAAGATGCCGGGTGAGTCTCTCCCATTGGAGAGGCGTCCCAGATGGGGCGGTAGTCCGGGAATGCAGGGAACTTTGTGAAGTAGAGTTGCCCTGCAAGATGCCACTCCCCCCGCTGGAGCAGTAAACATGGACAACTGTGAACATCGTAGAGGTGGCTGCTCAGCACAGCGCTTGGACTTGGAGCAACCACTGTGGCTCTGGGTGGCTGCCTGAGGAGGAGCTGCGTGGCGAGCTGTTTGGACTCAGAGCAATCGCTTCTGAACACCGGGGGGGCTGCCTGGAGGAAGAGGAGGAGTGCGGTGGGTCGCTTGGACTCGGAGGGATTACACCAGAGCTACAGGTGGTTGCCAGAGGAGGAGCTGTGTGGAGAGCTGTTTAGACTCAGAGCAACCGCTTCTGAACACCGGGGGCCACCCGGAGGAAGAGGAGGAACATGGCAGTTCGCTTGGTCTAGGAGTGACTGCATCAGAGCTCCAGGTGGCTGCTCAGAAGAGGAGGCAAGTGGTGAGTTGTTTGGACTCAAAGCGACCTCTCCTGAACACCGGTGGCCTGCCTGGAGGAGGAGCGTGGTGGGTCACTTGGTCTCGGAGCTACCCCGAGGAGGAGGAGGAACAGGGTGGGTCACTTGGAATCGGAGTGACTGCCTAGGGCTATGGGCGGTTGGCAGGAGGAGGAGACACGAAGTGAGTTGCTTGGACTCCTAGTGACCGTGTTGGAACACCAGGCGGCTGTCCGGAGGAAGAGGTGTGTGGCGGGTCTCTGGGATTCAGAGCTATTGTACGGGGCTCCAGGTGGTGGCTCAGAGGAGGGGCCGCATAGCCAGGCGATTAGGTGCAGAGCAGGGTTCTAGGACCTAGGTGGCTTCTTGGTGGAAGAGCTGCACATAGACACGCTTAGGGGCGGAGCGAAGGATCCAGGAGTGTGGGCAGATTCTCTGAGGAGGGGCAGCCTAAGGAGACTCGTCTGCAAAGGGTGAGGCTCCCAAGCCCAGGAAGTAGGTCCGGGCCCGTGGGAACATTGCAGAGGAAGGCAGCCCAGCCCAGGTGGTAGTTGTAGATTAAGGGGAACCACTAGGAGGGGAACTGACCAGCGAGACTTCCCCACCGGGTGAGTCTTCCCCACCGGGTGAGGTTTTCCCACAAGGACGGTAAAACCAGAGACACAGGCACAAACAGGCCTTGCCTCAGCCTGCAATCTTGTTCCCCTTTGGGTGACCATTGGTCAACAAGTGGAGGCACGTCTGCCCAATATCAGGGAATATACCCCACCTGAAGGTCACCACCCCTAGAGAGGGAGCTTCCTTGTGGAGCACCACATTATCAACTACCTCCAAGATTTCAGGCTACTGAAGGATAAGAGGGGATATACTAGCAATTTTCAGGGACATTATAAGTCAATAGAGGAAATCTGCAATATCTTAATGAATCACTTATTCCTGAACAATATGAGAAAACAAGGGAAGAAAATGTCCCTAAAATATCTAGATGTTACATCAATAAAATCCAATGACAGCATGGAAGAAGAAATGACAGAAAGGGAATTCAGAATGTACATAATTAAAATGATCAGGGAAGCAAACGATGAGATGAAAGAGCAAAAGGAGGCATTGAATGATGAGATGAAAGAGCAAATGCAGGCATTGAATGATCACACCAATCGACAGTTAAAAGAGCAAATACAGGAAGCAAAAGATCATTTCAATAAAGAGTTAGAGATATTGAAAAAAAAACCAAACAAAATCCTTGAAATGAAGGAAACAATAAACGAAATTAAGAACTCCATAGAAAGCATAACCAATAGGATAGAACACCTGGAAGACAGAACCTGAGATATTGAAGACAAAATATTTAACCTTGAAAGCAAAGTTGAACAAACAGAGAAGATGGTAAGAAATCATGAATAGAAACTCCAAGAACTATGGGATATAATAAAAAGGCCAAATTTAAGAATTATTGGGAATGAGGAAGGCTTAGAGAAACAAACCAAAGGAATGAACAATCTACTCAATGAAATCATATCAGAAAATTTCCCAAATGTGAAAAATGAAATGGAAAATCAAGTTCAAGAGACTTATAGGACTCCAAATACACAAAATTACAACAGACCCATACCAAGGCACATTATAATGAAAATACCTAACATACAAAATAAAAACAGAATTTTAAAGGCTGTGAGAGAAAAGAACCAAATTACATTCAGGGGGAAACCAATACGGATATCAGCAGATTTTTCAATCCAGACCCTAATAGCTAGAAGGGCCTGGAACAACATTTTTCAAGCTCTGAAAAAAAATGGATGTCAACCATGAATCTTATACCCGGCAAAACTTAGTTTCAAATTTGACGATGAAAGAAAATCATTCCATGATAAACAAAAGCTAAAAGAATTTACAAAAAGAAAGCCAGCATTACAGAACATTCTCAGCAAAATATTCCATGAGGAAGAGATAAAAAGCAAAGAAGCAAATCAGCAAAGGGAGGAATTATCCTAAAGGAACTGTCAAATAAAGGAGGAACCAAGTTGTGTCAAAAAAATAAATAAAAAATAAATAAAATTTAAAAAATGAATCAAATGACTGGGAATACAAAACATATCTCAATAATAACCCTGAATATTAATAGCCTGAATTCATCAATAAAAAGACATAGACTGGCAGATTGGATTAAAAAGAAAGATCCAACAATATGTTGCCTGCAAGAGACTCACCTCATAGAAAGAGATACCCATAGACTAAAGGTGAAAGGATGGGGAAAAACATACCATGCACGGGGACTCAGCAAAAAAGCTGGAGTATCCATCCTCATTTCAGATAATGTGGCTTCAATCTAAATTTAGTCAGAAGGGATAAAGAAGGACATTTCATACTGCTAAGAGAAGCATAAACCAGCAAGATATAACAATCGTGAACATCTATGCCCCAAAGGGTGACTCATCCATGTATGTCAATCAAATCCTTCTCAATTTTAGAAACCAAATAGACCATAACACAATAATACTAGGTGATTTTAACACGCCTCTCTCACCACTGGACAGATCTTCCAAACAAAAATTGAACAAAGATACCATAGATCTCAATAACACAATCAATAATTTAGACTTAACAGACATTTATAGAATATACCGTCCAACCAAGAGCAAATACACTTTCTTCTCAGCAGCACATGAATCCTTCTCTAAAATAGACCATATATTATGCCACAAAGCTAATGTTAGCAAATACAAGAAGATATAGACACTACCTTGTATTCTATCAGATCATAATGGATGTAAGTTAGAAATAAATGAAAGAGTAAAAAACAGAAACTACTCCAACACCTGGAGATTAAACAATATGCTATTATATGATGAATGGATAACAGAAGATATTAGGAAGGAAATTTAAAAATTCTTAGAGGTAAATGAGAACAAAGAAACTTCATATCAAAATTTGTGGGACACTATGAAAGCAGTATTTACAGGAAAATTTATTTCATGGAGCGCATTTAATAAAAGAAGTAAAACTCAAAAAATAAATGACCTAACACTACAGCTCAAAGCCCTAGAAAAAGAAGAACAGACCAACACCAAAAGTAGTAGAAGACAGGAAATAGTTAAACTCAGAGCTGAAATCAATGAAATTGAAGCAAAAGGAACAATTGGAAAAATTGACAAAATAAATAGTTGGTTCTTCAAAAAAATAAACAAAATTGATAAACCTTTAGCCACACTAACAAAGAGAAGACGAGAGAAAACACAAATCACTAAAATTCGGAATGAACAAGGAAATATCACAACAGACACGACTGAAATACAAAACATAATTAGAAACTATTTTGAAAATCTATACTCCAACAAAATAGAAAATTTTGAAGACATCAACAGGTTTCTAGAGACATATGAATTGCCTAAACTGAAGAAGGAGGACAAATACAATTTAAATAGACCAATTTGAAGTAATGAAATAGAAGAAGTCATCAAAAGCCTCCCAACAAAGAAAAGTCCAGGACCAGATGGGTTCTCAGCCGAGTTCTACAAAAACTTTAAAGAAGAGCTCATTCCAATAATCTCAAAGTATGCCATAAAATAGAAGAGGAGGAACCCTCCCAAACTCATTCTATGAAGCTAATATTACCCTGATACCTAAACCAGACAGAGACACATCGAGGAAAGAAAATTTCAGACCAATATACTTAATGAATATCGACACAAAAATTCTCAACAAAATTTTAGCAAATCTCATACGAAAACATATTTAAAAGATAGTGCACCATGATCAAGTGGGTTTCATCCCAGGGATGCAAGGTTGGTTCAACATCAGGAAATCAGTAAATGTATTTCACCATATCAATAGACTTAAAGTCAAGAATCACATGATTATTTCAATAGATGCAGAAAAAGCATTTGATAAAATACAGCATCCCTTCATGCTCAAAACACTTGAAAAAATAGGGATAGTGGGAACATTCCTTAACATTGTAAAGGCCATCTATGCTAAGCCCATGGCTAATATCATTCTAAATGGTGAAAAACTGAAAGCATTCCTCCTAAAAACTGAAACAAGGCAGGGATGCCCTCTTTCACCACTTCTTTTCAATATCGTCCTTGAAACTCTAGACAGAGGAATTAGAGAGACCAAAGAAATTAAAGGCATACGAATAGGAAAAGAAGAACTCAAACTATTCCTATTTGCTGATGATATGATTATATACTTAGAGGAACCAGGAAATTCCACCAGAAAACTTTTAGATCTTATAAGTGAATTCAGTAAAGTAGCAGGATATAAGATCAATGCACATAAATCTAAGGCATTTTTATACATAAGTGATGAATCTTCAGAAAGAGAAATTAGGAAAACTACCCCATTCACAATAGCATCGAAAAAAATAAAATACTTGGTAATCAATCTCACTAAAGAGGTGAAAGACCTCTACAATGAGAACTACAGAACACTAAAGAGAGAAATGAAAGAAAACCTTAGAAGATGGAAAGATCTCCCATGTTCTTGGATAGGAAGAATTAATATTGTCAAAATGGCCAATCAACCAAAAGTACTATACAGATTCAATTCAATTCCAATTGAAATCCCAATGATGAACCTTACAGAAATAGAGCAAGCAATTATGAAATTCATCTGGAAGAATAAAAATCCCAGAATAGCTAAAGCAATCCTTGTCAGAAAGAGTGAAGCAGGTGGTATCGCAATACCAGATCTTCAACTCTAATACAAAGCAATATTAACAAAAACGGCAAGGTATTGGTACCAAAATAGAAAGGTGGATCAATGGTACAGAATAGAGGACACCGACACAAACCCAAATAAATACGATTTTCTCATACTAGACAAAGGGGCCAAAAATATGCAATGGAGAAAAGATAGCCTCTTCAACAAATGGTGCTGGGAGAATTGGAAATCCATATGCAACAAAATGAAACTAAACCCATATCTCTCACCATGCACGAAACTAAACTCAAAATGGATTAAGGACCTTGGAATCAGACCAGAGACCTTGCATCTTATAGAAGAAAAAGTAGGTCCAGAGCTTCAACATGTCGGCTTAGCGACCAGACTTCCTCAACAGGACTCCCATAGACAAGAAATAAAAGCAAGAATCAATAACTGGGATAGATTCAAACTAAAAACTTTCTATCAGCAATTCTGTTGCTGCCTAACACTGCGTACATAGGAAAAGCTCTTCAGCATTGCGAAGAAAGAGCCTACAGAGTGGGAGAAAATCTTTGCCAATCATACTTCAGATAGAGCACTAATCTCCAGAATCTATAAAGAACAAAAAACTCTACAACAAGAATGCAAATAACCCAATCGACAAATGGGCTAAGGAAATGAATAGACATTTCACAGAAGAAGATCTACAAGCAATCAACAAACATATGGAAAAATGTTCAACATCTATAGTAATAAGAGAAATGCAAATCAAAACCACCCTAAGATTCCATCTCACCCCAATTAGAATGGCGATTATCAAGAATACAAGCAACAACAGGTGTTGGCGAGGATGTGGGGAGAAACGCACACTCATACATTGCTGGTGGGGCTGCAAATTAGTGCAGCCACTCTGGAAAGCAGTGTGGAGACTCCTTAGAAACTTGGAATGGAACCACCATTTGACCCAGCTATCCCACTCCTTGGCCTATACCCAAAGAACTTAAAATCAGCATATTACAGAGATAGAGACACATCAATGTTCACAGCTGCTCAGTTCACAATAGCCAGACTGTGGAACCAACCTAGATGTCCTTCAATTGATAAATGGATAAAGAAACAGTGGTATATATATACAAGGGAATATTACTCAGCCATAAAGAATGATAAAATTATGGCATTTGCAGGCAAATGGATGAAATTGGAGAATATCATGCTAAGTGAGATAAGCCATTCACAAAAAACCAAAGGAATAATGATATCGCTAATAAGTGCATGATGACACATAATGGGGGGTGGAAGGGGTTAGTGTTAGAGCTAGAGTTAGGGTTAGGGAGGGGGGAAAGAATGAAGGAAGGAAGGACTGCATAGAGGGAAAAGCGGGGTGGGAGGGTTGGGGGAATGGGAAAATAAAACAGAATGAGTCAAACAACATTACACTCTGTAAATTTATGATTACACAAATGGTATGAATTTACACCATACACAAACAGAGAAACAACATGTATCCCATATCTTTAAATAAAAAAAAAGAAAAAAAAGAAAATAAAACGCAATTTAGTTGCTGCATAACACTGCATGTAAAGGGAAAGCTCAATTCAGAGAAATCGAAACAGTTTGTTATAACAGAAGCACCGAGGATGGTGGAACCACCACGTCTGCGGAGCAAAGTGGGTATGAGGAGGAGAGATCATAGGCAAAGTTTCATTGAAATCCATTCGTGCAACTTTCTCAGAAAAGCAACTTGAATATCAGCCCTTTACACACTGCACATTAGACTACTGCAAGAGCAATACATAAGGGGCTTGTTTAGAAAACCTGAAGAGAGAGTGCTCAGATGTTGGGAGCAGAGTGGGAACGAGGAGAAGAGAAAATACCCTGAGTTTCAGGAAAATTCAGTCGTGCAATTCCTCAGAAATCGCAATTCATTTGCTGCCTAACACTGCGTGCATAAGGAAAGCTAATTCAAGGAAATTGAAACAGTTTATTTTAACAGAAGCACCCTGCATGGTAGAAGCACCATATCTGTGGAGCAAAGTGGGAATAAGGATGGGAGAGGATAGGCAAAGTTTTATTGATATCCAGTCGTGCAACTTTCTCAGAAAAGCAACTTCAATTTCACTCCTTTTCAAACTGCACATTAGAGTACTGCATACCCAATATAAAGGGCTTGTCTAGAAAACCTGAAGGTTGAGTGCTCAGATGTTGTGAGAAAGTGGGAACGAGGAGAAGAGAAAATACCCCGAGTTTCATGAAAATTGAGTGGTCCATTTGGTCAGAAAACGCAATTCACTTGCTGCCTAACACTGTGTGCATAGGGAAAGCTCAATTAAGCGAAATTGAAACAGTTTGTTATAACACAAACACTATGCATGGTGGAACCACCACTTCTGTGGAGCAAAATTTGAATGAGGAGGGGAGATGATAGGCAAAGTTTCATAGAAATCCATTCGTGAATGTTTTTCAGAAAAGCAACTTCAATTTCAGCCCTATTCAACATGCACATTTCAGTACTGCAAAAGCAATACATAAGGGGCTTGTGTAGAAAACCTGGAGGTTGAGTGCTCAGATGTTGCAAGCAGAGTGGGAAGAAGGAGAAGAGAAAATACCCCGAATATCATGGAAATTTAGTCGTGCACTTACTCAGAAAACACAATTCAGTTGCTGTGTAACACTGTGTGCATAGGGAAACCTCAATTAAGGGAAATTGAAACAGTTTATTATAACAGAAGCACCGTGCATGGTGGAACCACCACATCTGTGGAGAAAAGTGGGAAAGAGTAGAGGAGAGAATAGGCAAAGTTTCATTGAAATCCATTCATGAAACTTTCTCAGAAAAGAACTTCAATTTCATTCCTTTTCAACCTACACGTTGGAGCAATGGAACAGCAATACATAAGGGGCTTATGTAGAAAACCTAAAGGTAGAGTGCTTAGATGTTGCGAGCTGAGTGGGAATGAGGAGAAGAGACAATACCCCGAGCATCATGAAAATTCAGTCCAGCATTTGTTCAGAAAACCCAATTCAGTTGTTGCCTAACACTGTGTGCATAGGGAAAGCTCAATTCAGGAAATCGAAATAGTTTGTTATAACACAAGCACCGTACATAGTGGAACCACCACATCTGTGGAGCAAAGTGGGAATGAGGAGGGGAGATGATAGGCAAAGTTTCATTGAAATCCATTCGTGAAATTTTGTAGGAAAAGTAACTTCATTTTCAGCCCTTTTAAACATGCACAACAGTACTGCAAAAGCAATACATAAGGAGCTTGTGGACAAAAACTGGAGGATGACTGCTCAGATGTTGCGAGCAGAGTGGGAACCAGGAGAAGAGAAAATAATCCGAGTTTCATGAAAATTGAGTCGTGCATTTGCTCAGAAAACGCAATTCAGTTGCTGCGTAAAACTGCATGCATAGGGAAAGCTAAATTCAAAAAAATTGAAATAGTTTCTTATAACAGAAGCACCGTGCATGGTAGAACCACACCATCTGTGGAGCATAGTGGGAAAGAGGAGGGGAGATGATAGGCAAAGTTTCATTGAAATCCATTCGTGAAACTTTCTCAGAAAAGCAACTTCAATTTCAGCCCTTTTCACACTGCACGTTAGAGTCCTGCAACAGCAATACAAAAGGGGCTTCAGTAGAAATCCTAAAGGTAGATTGCTCAGATGTTGCAAGCAGAGAGGGAACGAGGGGAAGAGACAATACCACGAGTTTCATGAAAATTCAGTCGTGCATTTGCTCAGAAAAAGCAATTCAGTTGCTTCATAACACTGCGTGCATAGGGAAATAACTATTCATGGAAATTCAAACACTTTGTTATAATACTAGCACCGTGCATGGGGGAATCACCACATCTACAGAGCAATGTGGGAATGAGGAGGGGAGATGATAGCGAAAGTTTCATTGAAATCCATTCGTGAAACTTTCTCAGAAATGCAACTTCAATTACACCCTTTTTCAACCTGCACCTTAGAGTACTGCAAATGCAATACATAAGGGGCTTGTCTAGAAAACCTGGAGGTAGAATGCTCAGATGTTGTGAGCAGAGTGAAAACGAGGAAAAGAGAAAATAATCTGAGTTTCATGAACATTGAGTCGTGCAATTGCTCAGAAAACACAATTCAGTTGCTGCATAACACTGCGTGCTTAGGGAAAGCTCTATTCAAGGAAATCCAAACAACTTCTTATAATACAATCACCGTGCATGGGCAATCACCACATCTATGGAGCAACGTGGGAATGAAGCGGGGAGATGATAGAAAAGTTTCATTGAAATCCATTCGTGAAAGTTTCTCAGAAAAGCAACTTCAATTGCAGACTTTTTCATCCTACACGTTAGAGTACTGCAACAGCAAAAATAAGGGGCTTATGTAGAAAACCTAAAGGTAGAGTGCTTAGATCTTGCAAGCAGAGTGGGAACGAGAGAAGAGAAAATAATCAGAGTTTCATGAAAATTGAGTCGTGCATTTGCTCAGAAAATGCAATTCAGTTGTTGCCTAACACTGCGTGCATAGGGAAAGCTCAATTCAGGGATATCGAAATAGTTTGTTATAACACAAGCACAGTGCAAGGTGGAACCACCGCATATGTGGAGCAAAGTGGGAATAAGGAGGGGAGATGATAGGCAAAGTTTCATTGAAATCCATTCGTGAAACTTTCTCAGAAAAGCAACTTCAATTTCAGCCCTTTTCAACCTACATGTTAGAGTACTGCAACAGAAATACATAAGGGGCTTTTGTAGAAAACCAATGGTAGGGTGCTCAGATATTGCAAGTAGAGTGGGAACGAGGAGAAGAGAAAATACCCGAGTTTCCTGAAAATTGAGTCGTGAATTTGGTCAGAAAACAAAATTCAGTTGCTGGGTAACAATGCGTGCATAGGGAAAGCTCAATTCAGGGAAATCGAAAAAATTTGTAATAACAGAAGCACCCTGCATGGTGGAACCACGACAACTGTGGAGCAAAGTGGCATAGAGGACAGGAGATGATAGGTAAAGTTTCATTGAAATCCATTTGTGAAACTTTCTCAAAAAATCAACTTCAATTTCATCTGTGTTCAACATGCAGGTTAAAGTAGTGCAACAGCAATACATAAGAGTCTTGACCAGAAAACCTGGATGTACAGTGCTCACATGTTGCTAGCGTAGAGGAAAAGAGGAGAAGAGAAAATACCCCGAGATTCATGAAAATTTAGTCGTGCACTTGCTCAGAAAACGCAATTCAATTGCTGCGTAACACTGAGTGCATAGGGAAAGCTCAATTCAGGGAAACCGAAACAGTCTGATATAACACAAGCACCGTGCAAGGTGGAACTACAACATCTGTGGAGCAAATTGGGAATGAGTAGGGGAGATGATAGGAAAATTTCTTTGAAATCCATTCGTGAAACTTTCTCAGAAAAGCAACTTCAATTTCAGTGCTTTTCAACCTGCACGTTAGAGTACTGCAACAGAAATACATAATGGGCTTGTCAGAAAACCTGGAGTACATTGCTCAGATGATGGAAGCAGAGTCTGAAGGAGGAATCGAGAAAATACCCCGAGTTTCATGAATATTCAGTCTTGCACTTGCTCAGAAAACGCAATTCAGTTTCTGTATAACACTGCGTGCATAACGAAAGCTCAATTTACGGAAATCAAAACAGTTTGTTAAAACAAAAGCACCATGCATGGTGGAAACAACACATCTGTGGAACAAAGGGGAATGTGGAGGGGAGATGATAGGCAAAGTTTCATTGAAATCCATTCGTGAAACTTTCTCAGAAAAGCAACTTCAATTTCAGCCCTTTTCAATCTGCACGTTAGAGACCTGCAACAGCAATACAAAAGGGGCTTGTACAGAAAACCTTGAGGTAGACAGCTCAGATGTTGGGAGCAGAGAGGGCATGAGGAAAAGAGAATGTACCCCGAGTTTCACGAAAATTGAGTCGTGCATTTGCTCAGAAAACGCATTTTAGTTACTGCCTAACAGTGCGTTCATAGGGAAAGCTCAATTCATGCAAATCGAAACAGTTTGTTATAACAGAAGCACCGTGCAGGGTGGAACCACCACATCTGCACAGCAAAGTGGGAATATGGAGGGGAGATGATAGGCAAAGTTTCATTGAAATCCATTCGTGAAACTTTCTCAGAAAAGAAAGTTCAATATCAGCACTTTTCAACCTGCAATTTACTGTACTGCAAAACAAATACATAAGTGGACTGTCTAGAAAACCTAAAAATAGAGTGCTCAGATGTTGCGAGCAGAGTGGGAACAAGGAGCAGAGAAAATACTTCAGTTTCATGATAATTGAGTCATGCATTTGCTCAGAAAACGCAATTCAGTTGCTGTGTAACACTGCGTGCTCAGGGAATGCTCAATGCAGGAAATCAAAGCACTTTGTTATAACAGAAGCACCGTGCATGGTGGAACCACCATATCTGCGGAGAAAGTAGGAATAAGGAGGGGAGACGATAGGCAAAGTTTCATTGAAATCTATTCGTGAAAATTTCTCAGTAAAGCAACTTCAATTCCAGCCCTTTTCAACCTGCATTTTAGAGTACTGCAACACCAGTACATAAGGGTCTTTTCTAGAAAACCTGGAGGTACAGTGTTCAGATGTTGGGAGCAGAGTGGGAACTAGGAAAAGAGAATCCAAGTTTCATGACAATTGAGTCGTGCATTGACCCAGAAAACGAAATTCAGTTTCTGCGTAACACTTCGTGCATAGGGAAATCTCAATTCAGAAATATCGAAATAGTTTGTTATAACACAAGCAACGTGCATGGTGGAATCACCACATCTGTGGAACAAAGTGGAAATGAGGAGGAAAGCTGATAGGCAAAGTTTCATTGAAATCTATTCGTGAAACTATCTCAGAAAAGCAACTTCAATTACAGCGCTTTACAACCTGCACGTTAGAGTACTGCAACAGCAATACATAATGGGCTTGTCAGAAAACCTGGAGGTACATTGCTCAGATGATGGGAGCAGAGTGGTAAGGAGGAATCGAGAAATAACCGGGGATTCATGAATATTCAATCGTGCACTTGCACAGAAAACGCCATTCAGTTTCTGCATAACACTGCGTGCATAACAAAAGCTCAATTCACAGAAATCAAAACAGTTTGTTATAACAGAAGCACCGTGCATGGTGGAAACAACACATCTGTGGAACAAAGGGGGAATGAGGAGGGGAGATGATAGGCAAAGTTTCATTGAAATCCTTTTGTGAAACTTTCTCAGAAAAGCAACTTCAATTTCAGCCCTTTTAAACATGCACGTTAGAGTACTGCAACAGAAATATATAAGGGGCTTGTCTAGAAACCCAGGAGGTATAGTGCTCAGATGTTGCAAGCAGAGTGGGAACGAGGAGAACAGAAAATAATCTGAGTTTCATGAAAATTGAGTCGTGCATTTGCTCAGAAAACGCAATTCAGTTGCTATATAACACTGCCTGCTTAGGGAAAGATTGATTCAGGGAAATCGAAAGAGTTTGTTATAACACAAGCACCATGCATGGCGGAACCACCACATCTGCAGAGCAAAGTGGGAATAAGGAGGGGAGATGATTGGCAAAGTTTCATTGAAATTCATTCCTGACACTTTCTCAGAAAAGCAACTTCAATTTCAGACCTATTCAAACTGCACGTTAGAGTACTACAAAAGAATTACATAAGGGGATTGTCTTGTAAACCTAAAGGTAGAGTGCTCAGATGTTGCAAGCAGAGTGGGAACAAAGAGTAGAGAAAATGTCGCGAGTTTCATGAAAATTGAGTCATGCATTTTCTCAGAAAACGCAATTCAGTTGCTGCCCAACACTACGTCATAGGGAAAGCTCAATTGAGGGAAATCGAAACAGTTTGTTATAACATAAGCACCGTGCATGGTGGAACCAGCACATCTGCGCAGAAAAGTGGGAATGTGGAGGGGAGATGATAGGCAAAGTTTCATTGAAATCCATTCGTGAAACTTTCTCAGAAAAGCAACTTCAATTTCAGCCCTTTTCACACGGCACGTTAGACTACTGCAAGAGCAATACATAAGGGGCTTGTTTGGAAAAACTGAAGAGAGAGAGCTCAGATGTTGGCAGCAGAGTGGGAATGAAGAAAAGAGAAAGAACCCTGAGTTTCATGAATATTCAGTCGTGCATTTGCTCAGAAAATGCATTTAAGTTACTGCCTAACAGTGCGTTCATAGGGAAAGCTCAATTCATGCAAAGCGAAACAGATTGTTATAACAGAAGCACCGTGCTTGGAGGAACCACCACATCTGAACAGCAATGTGGGAATGTGGAGGGGATATGATAGGCAAAGTTTCATTGAAATCCATTCGTGAAACTTTCTCAGAAAAGCAACTTCAATTTCAGCCCTTTTCACACTGCACGTTAGACTACTGCAAGAGCAATACATAAGGGGCTTGTTTGGAAAATCTGAAGAGAGAGAGCTCAGGTGTTGGGAGCAGGGATGGCATGAGAAAAAGAGAATGTACCCCGAGATTCACTTAGATTGAGTCGAGAATTTGCTCAGAAAACGCATTTAAGTTACTGCCTAACAGTGCGTTCATAGGGAAAGCACAATTCATGCAAAGCGAAACAGTTTGTTATAACAGAAGCACCGAGCATGGTGGAACCACCACATCTGCGCAGCAAAGTGGGAATGTGGAGGGGAGATGATAGGCAAAGTTTCATTGAAATCCATTCGTGAAACTTTCAAAGAAAAGCAACATCAATTTCAGCCCTTTTCACACTGCACGTTAGACTACTCCAAGAGAAATATATAAGGGGCTTGTTTGGAAAACCTGAAGAGAGAGAGCTCAGATGTTGGCAGCAGAGTGGGAATGAAGAAAAGAGAAAGTACCCCGAGTTTCACGAAAATTCAGTCGTACATTTGCTCAGAAAACGCATTTAAGTTACTGCCTAACAGTGCGTTGATAGGGAATGCTCAATTCATGCAAAGCGAAACAGTTTGGTATAACAGAAGCACCGTGCATGGTGGAACCACCACATCTGCGCAGCAAAGTGGGAATGTGGAGGGGAGATGATAGGCAATGTTTCATTGAAATCCATTCGTGAAACTTTCTCAGAAAAGCAACTTCAATTTCAGCCCTTTTCACACTGCACGTTAGACTACTGCAAGAGCAATACATAAGGGGCTTGTTTGGAAAACCTGAAGAGAGAGACCTCAGATGTTGGGAGCAGGGAGGGCATGAGGAAAAGAGAATGTTCCCCGAGTTTCACCAAAATTGAGTCGTGCATTTGCTCAGAAAACGCATTGAAGTTACTGCCTAACAGTGCGTTCATAGGGAAAGTTCAATTCATGCAAAGCGAAACAGTTTGTTATAACAGAAGCAGCGTGCATGGTGGAACCACCACATCAGCGCAGCAAAGTGGGAATGTGGAGGGGAGATGATAGCAAAGTTTCATTGAAATCCATTCATGAAACTTTCAAAGAAAAGCAACTTCAATTTCAGCCATTTTCACACTGCACGTTAGACTACTGCAAGAGCAATACATAAGGGGCTTGTTTGGAAACCCTGAAGAGAGAGTTCTCAGGTGTTGGGAGCAGGGAGGGCATGAGGAAAAGAGAATGTACCCCGAGATTCACCAAGATTGAGTCGAGCATTTGCTCAGAAAACGCATTTAAGTTACTGCCTAACAGTGCGTTCATAGGGAAAGCTCAATTCATGCAAAGCGAAACAGTTTGTTATAACACAAGCACCGTGCATGGTGAATCCACCACATCTGCGCAGCAAAGTGGGAATGTGGAGGGGAGATGATAGGCAAAGTTTCATTGAAATCCATTCGTGAAACTTTCTCAGAAAAGCAACTTCAATTTCAGCCCTTTTCACACTGCACGTTAGACTACTGCAAGAGCAATACATAAGGGGCTTGTTTGGAAAACCTGAAGAGAGAGAGCTCAGATGTTGGCAGCAGAGTGGCAATGAAGAAAAGAGAAAGTACCCCGAGTTTCACGAAAATTCAGTCGTGCATTTGCTCAGAAAACGCATTTAAGTTACTGCCTAACAGTGCGTTCATAGGGAAAGCTCAATTCATGCAAAGCGAAACAGTTTGGTATAACAGAAGCACCGTGCATGGTGGAACCACCACATCTGCGCAGCAAAGTGGGAATGTGGAGGGGAGATGATAGGCAATGTTTCATTGAAATCCATTCGTGAAACTTTCTCAGAAAAGCAACTTCAATTTCAGCCATTTTCACAATCCACGTTAGACTACTGTAAGAGCAATACATAAGGGGCTTGTTTGGAAACCCTGAAGAGAGAGTACTCAGGTGTTGGGAGCAGGGAGGGCATGCGGAAAAGAGAATGTACCCCGAGATTCACCAAGATTGAGTCGAGCATTTGCTCAGAAAACGCATTTAAGTTACTGCCTAACAGTGCGTTCATAGGGAAAGCTCAAATCATGCAAAGCGAAACAGTTTGTTATAACAGAAGCACCGTTCATGGTGGA
Source organism: Sciurus carolinensis (assembly GCF_902686445.1). Classification (NCBI taxonomy): domain Eukaryota; kingdom Metazoa; phylum Chordata; class Mammalia; order Rodentia; family Sciuridae; genus Sciurus; species Sciurus carolinensis. The sequence goes on along the minus strand of NW_025920121.1, from coordinate 1,343,826 downwards.
ACCACCACATCTGCGCAGCAAAGTGGGAATGTGGAGGGGAGATGACAGGCAAAGTTTCATTGAAATCCATTCGTGAAACTTTCTCAGAAAGCAACTTCAATTTCAACCCATTTCACATTGTATGTTAGACTACTGCAAGAGAAATACATAAGGGGCTTGTTTGGAAAACCTGAAGAGAGAGAGCTCAGATGTTGGCAGCAGAGTGGGAATGAAGAAAAGAGAAAGTACCCCGAGTTTCACGAAAATTCAGTCGTGCATTTGCTCAGAAAACGCATTTAAGTTACTGCCTAACAGTGCGTTCATAGGGAAACCTCAATTTATGCCAAGCGAAACAGTTTGTTGTAATAGAAGAACCGTGCTTGGAGGAAGCAACACATCTGCACAGCAAAGTGGGAATGTCGAGGGGAGATGATAGGCAAAGTTTCATTGAAATCCATTCGTGACACGTTCTCAGAAAAGCAACTTCAATTTCAGCCCTTTTCACACTGCACGTTAGACTACTGCAAGAGCAATACATAAGGGGCTTGTTTGGAAAACCTGAAGAGAGAGAGCACAGATGTTGGCAGGAGAGTGGGAATGAAGAAAAGAGAAAGTACCCCGAGTTTCACGAAAATTCAGTCGTGCATTTGCTCAGAAAACGCATTTAAGTTACTGCCTAACTGTGCATTCATAGGGAAAGCTCAATTCATGCAAAGCGAAACAGTTTGTTATAACACAAGCACCGTGCATGGTGGAACCACCACATCTGCGCAGCAAAGTGGGAATGTGGAGGGGAGATGATAGGCAAAGTTTCATTGAAATCCATTCGTGAAACTTTCTCAGAAAAGCAACTTCAATTTCAGCCCTTTCCACACTGCACGTTAGACTACTGCAAGAGCAATACATAAGGGGCTTGTTTGGAAAACCTGAAGAGAGAGACATCAGATGTTGACAGCAGAGTGGGAATGAAGAAAAGAGAAAGTACCCCGAGTTTCACGAAAATTCAGTCGTGCATTTGCTCAGAAAACACATTTAAGTTACTGCCTAACAGTGCGTTCATAGGAAAAGCTGAATTCATGCAAAGCGAAACAATTTGTTATAACAGAAGCACTGTGCATGGTGGAACCAGCACATCTGCGCAGAAAATTGGGAATGTGGAGGGGAGATGATAGGCAAAGTTTCATTGAAATCCATTCGTGAAACTTTCTCAGAAAAGCAACTTCAATTTCAGTCCTTTTCACACTGCACGTTAGACTACTGCAAGAGCAATACATAAGGGGCTTGTTTGGAAAACCTGAAGAGAGAGAGCTCAGATGTTGGCAGCAGAGTGGGAATGAAGAAAAGAGAAAGTACTCCGAGTTTCATGAATATTCAGTCGTGCATTTGCTCAGAAAACGCATTTAAGTTACTGCCTAACAGTGCGTTCATAGGGAAAGCTCAATTCATGCAAAGCCAAACAGATTGTTATAACAGAAGCACCGTGCTTGGAGGAACCACCACATCTGAACAGCAATGTGGGAATGTGGAAGGGATATGATAGGCAAAGTTTCATTGAAATCCATTCGTGAAACTTTCTCAGAAAAGCAACTTCAATTTCAGCCCTTTTCACACTGCACGTTAGACTACTGCAAGAGAAATACATAAGGGGCTTGTTTGGAAAACCTGAAGAGAGAGACCTCAGATGTTGGGAGCAGGGAGGGCATGAGGAAAAGAGAATGTACCCCGAGTTTCACCAAAATTGAGTCGTGCATTTGCTCAGAAAACGCATTTAAGTTACTGCCTAACAGTGCGTTCATAGGGAAAGCTCAATTCATGCAAAGCGAAACAGTTTGTTATAACAGAAGCACCGTGCATGGAGGAACCACCACATCTGCGCAGCAAAGTGGGAATGTGGAGGGGAGATGATAAGCAAAGTTTCATTTAAATCCATTCGTGAAACTTTCTCAGAAAGCAACTTCAATTTCAACCCATTTCACATTGCACGTTAGACTACTGCAAGAGCAATACATAAGGGGCTTGTTTGGAAACCCTGAAGAGAGAGAGCTCAGATGTTGGCAGCAGAGTGGGAATGAAGAAAAGAGAAAGTACCCCGAGTTTCACGAAAATTCAGTCGTGCATTTGCTCAGAAAACGCATTTAAGTTACTGCCTAACAGTGTGTTCATAGGGAAAGCTCAATTCATGCAAAGCGAAACAGTTTGTTGTAACAGGAGCACCGTGCATGGTGGAACCACCACATCAGCGCAGCAAAGTGGGAATATGGAGCGGAGATGATAGGCAAAGTTTCATTGAAATCCATTCATGAAACTTTCAAAGAAAAGCAACTTCAATTTCAGCCCTTTTCACACTGCACGTTAGACTACTGCAAGAGCAATACATAAGGGGCTTGTTTGGAAACCCTGAAGAGAGAGTGCTCAGGTGTTGGGAGCAGAGAGGGCATGAGGAAAAGAGAATATACCCCGAGATTCACCAAGATTGAGTCGAGCATTTGCTCATAAAACGCATTTAAGTTACTGCCTAACAGTGCGTTCATAGGGAAAGCACAATTCATGCAAAGCGAAACACTTTGTTATAACAGAAGAACCGTGCATGGTGGAACCACCACATCTGCGCAGCAAAGTGGGAATGTGGAGCGGAGATGATAGGCAAAGTTTCATTGAAATCCATTCATGAAACTTTCTCAGAAAAGCAACTTCAATTTCAGCCCTTTTCACACTGCACGTTAGACTACTGCAAGAGCAATACATAAGGGGCTTGTTTGGAAAACCTGAAGAGAGAGAGCTCAGATGTTGGCAGCAGAGTGGGAATGAAGAAAAGAGAAAGTACCCCGAGTTTCACGAAAATTCAGTCGTGCATTTGCTCAGAAAACGCATTTAAGTTACTGCCTAACAGTGCGTTCATAGGGAAAGCTCAATTCATGCAAAGCGAAACAGTTTGTTATAACAGAAGCTCCGTGCATGGTGGAACCACCACATCTGCGCAGCAAAGTGGGAATGTGGAGGGGAGATGATAGGCAAAGTTTCATTGAAATCCATTCGTGAATCTTTCAAAGAAAAGCAACTTCAATTTCAGCCCTTTTCACACTGCACGTTAGACTACTGCAAGAGCAATACATAAGGGGCTTGTTTGGAAAACCTGAAGAGAGAGAGCTCAGATGTTGGCAGCAGAGTGGGAATGAAGAAAAGAGAAAGTACCCCGAGTTTCACGAAAATTCAGTCGTGCATTTGCTCAGAAAACGCATTTAAGTTACTGCCTAACAGTGCGTTCATAGGGAAAGCTCAATTCATGCAAAACGAAACAGTTTGTTATAACAGAAGCACCGTGCATGGTGGAACCACCACATCTATGCAGCAAAGTGGGAATGTGGAGGGGAGATGATAGGCAAAGTTTCATTGAAATCCATTCGTGAAACTTTCTCAGAAAAGCAACTTAAATTTCAGCCCTTTTCAACACTGCACGTTAGACTACTGCAAGAGCAATACATAAGGGGCTTGTACAGGAAAACCTGAAGGGAGAGAGCTCAGATGTTGGCAGCAGAGTGGGAATGAAGGAAAAGAGCAAGTACCCCAGTTTCACGAAAATTCAGTCGTGCATTTGCTCAGAAAACGCATTTAAGTTACTGCCTAACAGTGCGTTCATAGGGAAAGCTCAATTCATGCAAAGCGAAACAGTTTGTTATAACAGGAAGCACCGTGCATGGTGGAACCACCACATCTGCGCAGCAAAGTGGGAATGTGGAGGGGAGATGATAGGCAAAGTTTCATTGAAATCCATTCGTGAAACTTTCTCAGAAAAGCAACTTCAATTTCAGCCCTTTTACACTGCACGTTAGACTACTTGCAAGAGCAATACATAAGGGGCTTGTTTGGAAAACCTGAAGAGAGAGAGCTCAGATGTGGCAGCAGAGTGGGAATGAAGAAAAGAGAAAGTACCCGAGTTTCACGAAAATTCAGTCGTGCATTTGCTCAGAAAACGCATTTTAGTTACTGCCTAACAGTGCGTTCATAGGGAAAGTTCAATTCATGCAAAGCGAAACAGTTTGTTATAACAGAAGCACGTGCATGGTGGAACCACCACATCTGCGCAGCAAAGTGGGAATGTGGAGGGGAGATGATAGGCAAAGTTTCATTGAAATCCATTCGTGAAACTTTCCTCAGAAAAGCACTTCAATTTCAGCCTTTTCACACTGCACGTTAGACTACTGCAAGAGCAATACATAAGGGGCTTTGTTTGGAAAACCTGAGATGAGAGAGCTCAGATGTTGGCAGCAGAGTGGGAATGAAGAAAAGAGAAAGTACCCCGAGTTTCACGAAATTCAGTCGTGCATTTGCTCAGAAAACGCATTTAAGTTACTGCCTAACAGTGCGTTCATAGGGAAAGCTCAATTCATGCAAAATGAAACAGTTTGTTATAACAGAAGCACCGTGCATGGTGGAACCACCACATCTGCGCAGCAAAGTGGGAATGTGGAGGGGAGATGATAGGCAAAGTTTCTTTGAAATCCATTCCTCAAACTTTCTCAGAAAAGCAACTTAAATTTCACACCTTCTCACTCTGCATGTTAGACTACTGCAAGAGAAATACATAAGGGGCTTGTTTAGAAAACCTGAAGAGAGAGAGCTCAGATGTTGGCAGCAGAGTGGGAATGAAGAAAAGAGAAAGTACCCCGAGTTTCACGGAAATTCAGCCGTGCATTTGCTCAGAAAACGCATTTAAGTTACTGCCTAACAGTGCGTTCATAGGGAAAGCTCAATTCATGCAAAGCGAAAGAGTTTGTTATAACAGAAGCACCGTGCATGGTGGAAGCACCACATCTGCGCAGCAAAGTGGGAATGTGGAGGGGAGATGATAGGCAAAGTTTCATTGAAATCCATTCGTGAAACTTTCTCAGAAAAGCAACTTCAATTTCAGCCCTTTTCACACTGCACGTTAGACTACTGCAAGAGCAATACATAAGGGGCTTGTTTGGAAAACCTGAAGAGAGAGACTTCAGATTTGGAAGCAGAGTGGGAATGAAGAAAAGAGAAAGTACCCCGGGTTTCACGAAAATTCAGTCGTGCAATTGCTCAGAAAACGCATTTAAGTTACTGCCTAACAGTGCGTTCATAGGGACAGCTCAATTCATGCAAAGGGAAACAGTTTGTTATAACAGGAGCACCGTGCATGGTGGAACCACCACATCTGCGCAGCAAAGTGGGAATGTGGAGGGGAGATGATAGGCAAAGTTTCATTGAAATCCATTCGTGAAACTTTCTCAGAAAAGCAACTTCAATTTCAGTCCATTTCACACTGCATGTTAGACTACTGCAAGAGCAACACATAAGGGGCTTGTTTGGAAAACCTGATGAGAGAGAGCTCAGATGTTGGCAGCAGAGTGGGAGTGAAGAAAAGAGAAAGTATCCCGAGTTTCACGAAAATTCAGTCGTGCATTTGCTCAGAAAACGCATTTAAGTTACTGCCTAACAGTGTGCTCATAGGGAAAGCTCAATTCATGCATAGCGAAACAGTTTGTTATAACAGGAGCACCGTGCATGGTGGAACCACCACATCTGCGCAGCAAAGTGGGAATGTGGAGTGGAGATGATAGGCAAAGTTTCATTGAAATCCATTCGTGAAACTTTCAAAGAAAAGCAACTTCAATTTCAGCCATTTTCACACTGCACGTTAGACTACTGCAACAGCAATACATAGGGGGCTTGTTTGGAAAACCGGAAGAGAGGGAGCTCAGATGTTGGCAGCAGAGTGGGAATGAAGAAAAGAGAAAGTACCCCGAGTTTCACGAAAATTCGTTCGTGCATTTGCTCAGAAAACGCATTTATGTTACTGCCTAACAGTGCGTTCATACGGAAAGCTCAATTCATGCAAAGCGAAACAGTTTGTTATAACACAAGCACCGTGCATGGTGGAACCACCACATCTATGCAGCAAAGTGGGAATGTGGAGGGGAGATGATAGGCAAAGTTTCATTGAAATCCATTCGTGAAACTTTCTCAGAAAAGCAACTTCAATTTCAGCCATTTTCACACTGCACGTTAGACTACTGCAAGAGCAATACATAAGGGGCTTGTTTGGGAAACCTGAAGAGAGAGACCTCAGATATTGGGAGCAGGGAGGGCATGAGGAAAAGAGAATGTACCCCGAGTTTCACGAAAATTCAGTAGTGCATTTTCTCAGAAAACGCATTTAAGTTACTGCCTAACAGTGCGTTCATAGGGAAAGCTCAATTCATGCAAAGCGGAACAGTTTGTTATAACAGAAGCACCGTGCATAGTGGAACCACCACATCTGCGCAGCAAAGTGGGAATGTGCAGGGGAGATGATAAGCAAAGTTTCATTGAAATCCATTCGTGAAACTTTCAAAGAAAAGCAACATCAATTTCAGCCCTTTTCACACTGCACGTTAGACTACTCCAAGAGAAATATATAAGGGGCTTGTTTGGAAAACCTGAAGAGAGAGAGCTGAGATGTTGGCAGCAGAGTGGGATTGAGGAAAAGAGAAAGTACCCCGAGTTTCACGAAAATTCAGTCGTGCATTTGCTCAGAAAACGCATTTAAGTTACTGCCTAACAGTGCGTTCATAGGAAAAGCTCAATTCATGCAAAGCGAAACAGTTTGTTATAACAGAAGCAGCGTGCATGGCGTAACCACCACATCTGCGCAGCAAAGTGGGAATGTGGAGGGGAGATGATAGGCAAAGTTTCATTGAAATCCATTCGTGAATCTTTCTCAGAAAAGCAACTTCAATTTCAGCCCTTTTCACACTCCACGTTAGACTACTGCAAGAGCAATACATAAGGTGCTTGCTTGGAAAACCTGAAGAGAGAGAGCTCAGATGTTGGCAGCAGAGTGGCAATGAAGAAAAGAGAAAGTACCCCGAGTTTCACGAAAATTCAGTCGTACATTTGCTCAGAAAACGCATTGAAGTTACTGCCTAACAGTGCGTTGATAGGGAAAGCTCAATTCATGCAAAGCGAAACAGTTTGGTATAACAGAAGCAGCGTGCATGGTGGAACCACCACATCTGTGCAGCAAAGTGGGAATGTGGAGGGGAGATGATAGGCAATGTTTCATTGAAATACATTCGTGAAACTTTCTCAGAAAAGCAACTTCAATTTCAGCCCTTTTCACACTGCACGTTAGACTACTGCAAGAGCAATACATAAGGGGCTTGTTTGGAAAACCTGAAGAGAGAGACCTCAGATGTTGGGAGCAGGGAGGGCATGAGGAAAAGAGAATGTTCCCCGAGTTTCACCAAAATTGAGTCGTGCATTTGCTCAGAAAACGCATTTAAGTTACTGCCTAACAGTGCGTTCATAGGGAAAGCTCAATTCATGCAAAGCGAAACAGTTTGTTATAACAGGAGCACCGTGCATGGTGGAACCACCACATCTGCGCAGCAAAGTGGGAATGTGGAGGGGAGATGATAGGCAAAGTTTCATTGAAATCCATTGGTGACACTTTCTCAGAAAAGCAACTTCAATTTCAGCCCTTTTCACACTGCACGTTAGACTACTGCAAAAGGAATACATAAGGGGCTTGTCTGGAAAACCTCAAGAGAGAGAGCTCAGGTTTTGGGAGCAGGGAGGGCATGAGGAAAAGAGAATGTACCCCGGGATTCACCAAGATTGAGTTGAGCATTTGCTCAGAAAACGCATTTAAGTTACTGCCTAACAGTGCGTTCATAGGGAAAGCACAATTCATGCAAAGCGAAACAGTTTGTTATAACAGAAGCACCATGCTTGGTGGAACCACCACATCTGCGCAGCAAAGTGGGAATGTGGAGGGGAGATGATAGGCAAAGTTTCATTGAAATCCATTCGTGAAACTTTCTCAGAAAGCAACTTCAATTTCAGCCCACTTCACACGGCACATTAGACTACTGCAACAGCAATACATAAGGGGCTTGTTTGGAAAACCTGAAGAGAGAGAGCTCAGATGTTGGCAGCAGAGTGGGAATGAAGAAAAGAGAAAGTACCCCGAGTTTCACGAAAATTCAGTCGTGCATTTGCTGAGAAAACGCATTTAAGTTACTGCCTAACAGTGCGTTCATAGGAAAAGCTCACTTTATGCAAAGGAAAACAGTTTGATATAATAGAAGCACCGTGCTTGGAGGAACCACCACATCTGCACAGCAAAGTGAGAATGTGGAGAGGAGTTGATAGGCAAAGTTTCATTGAAATCCATTCGTGAAACTTTCTCGGAAAAGGAACTTCAATTTCAGCCCTTTTCACACTGCACGTTAGACTACTGCAAGAGCAATACATAAGGGGCTTGTTTGGAAACCCTGAAGAGAGAGTGCTCAGGTGTTGGGAGCAGAGAGGGCATGAGGAAAAGAGAATATACCCCGAGATTCACCAAGATTGAGTCGAGCATTTGCTCAGAAAACGCATTTAAGTTACTGCCTAACAGTGCGTTCATAGGAAAAGCTCACTTTATGCAAAGGAAAACACTTTGTTATAACAGAAGCACCGTGCATGGTGGAACCACCACATCTGCGCAGCAAAGTGGGAATGTGGAGGGGAGATGATAGGCAAAGTTTCATTGAAATCCATTCGTGAATCTTTCTCAGAAAAGCATCTTCAATTTCAGCCCTTTTCACACTGCACGTTAGACTACTGCAAGAGCAATACATAAGGGGCTTGTTTGGAAAACCTGAAGAGAGAGAGCTCAGATGTTGGCAGCAGAGTGGGAATGAAGAAAAGAGAAAGTACCCCGAGTTTCACGAAAATTCAGTCGTGCATTTGCTCAGAAAACGCATTTAAGTTACTGCCTAACAGTGCGTTCATAGGGAAAGCTCAATTCATGCAAAACGAAACAGTTTGTTATAACAGAAGCACCGTGCATGGTGGAACCACCACATCTATGCAGCAAAGTGGGAATGTGGAGGGGAGATGATAGGCAAAGTTTCATTGAAATCCATTCGTGAAACTTTCTCAGAAAAGCAACTTCAATTTCAGCCCTTTTCACACTGCACGTTAGACTACTGCAAGAGAAATTCATAAGGGGCTTGTTTAGAAAACCTGAAGAGAGAGAGTTTAGAGCCCTGCAACAGCAGTACAAAAGGGGCTTGTCCAGAATACCTTGAGGTAGAATGCTCAGATGTTGGCAGGAGAGTGGAAACGTAGAAACGATAATGTACACCGAGTTTCACGAAAATTCACTTGTGCATTGGCTCAGAAAACGCATTTTAGTTACTGCCTAAGAGTGCGTTCATAGGGAAAGTTCAATTAAGGCAAATCGAAACAGTTTGTTAGAACAGAAGCACTGTGCATGGTGGAACCATCACATCTGCACAGCAAAGTGGGAATGTAGGGGAGATGATAGGCAGAGTTTGATTGAAATCCATTCGTGAAACTTTCTCAGAAAAGCAACTTCAATTTCAGCCCTTTTCACATTGCACGTTAGAGTTCTGCAAGAGCAATACATAAGGGGCTTGTTTATAAAACCTGAATAGAGAGAGCTCAGATGTAGGCAGCAGAGTGGGAATGAAGGCAAGAGAAAGTACCTAGAGTTTCACGAAAATTGACTCGTGCATTTGCTCAGAAAATTCATTTTAATTATTGCCTAACAGTGCGTTCATAGGTAATGCTCAATTCATGCAAATCGAAACAGTTTCTTATAACAGAAGCACCGTGCATGGTGGAACCACCACATCTGCACAGCAAACTGGGAATGTGGAGGGGAGATGATAGGCAAAGTTTCATTGAAATCCATTCGTGAAACTTTCTCAGAAAAGCAACTTCAATTTCAGCCCTTTTCAATCAGAACGTTAGAGTCCTGCAACAACAATACAAAAGGGGCTTGTCCAAAAAACCTTGAGAAAGAATGCTCAGATGTTGGGAGCAGAGAGGGCATGAGGAAAAGAGAATGCACACCAAGTTTCACGAAAATTCAGTCGTGCATTTGCTCACAAAACCATGTTAGTTCCTGCCTAACAGTGCATTCATAGGGAAAGCTCAATTCATGCAAAATGAAACAGTTTGTTATAACAGAAGCACCGTGCATGGTGGAACCACCACATCTGCGCAGCAATTTGGGAATGTGGAGGGGAGATGATAGGCAAAGTTTCTTTGAAATACATTCCTCAAACTTTCTCAGAAAAGCAACTTAAATTTCACACCTTCTCACTCTGCATGTTAGACTACTTCAAGAGAAATTCATAAGGGGCTTGTGTAGAAAACCTGAAGAGAGAGAGCTCAGATGTTGGCAGCAGAGTGGGAATGAGGAAAAGAGAAAGAACCCTGAGTTTCACGAAAATTCAGTCGTGCATTTGCTCAGAAAATGCATTTTAGTTATTAACAGTGCGTTCATAGGGAAAGCTCAATTCATGCAAATCGAAACAGTTTGTTATAACAGAAGCACCGTGCATGGTGGAACCACCACATCTGCACAGCAAAGTGGGAATGTGGAGGGGAGATGATAGGCAAAGTTTCATTGAAATCCATTCGTGAAACTTTCTCAGAAAAGCAACTTCAATTTCAGCCCTTTTCAATCTGCACGTTAGAGACCTGCAACAGCAATACAAAAGGGGCTTGTACAGAAAACCTTGAGGTAGAATGCTCAGATGTTGGGAGCAGAGTGGGCATGAGGAAAAGAGAAAGTACCCCGAGTTTCACGAAAATTCAGTCGTGCTTTTGCTCAGAAAACTCATTTTAGTTAATGCCTAGAAGTGCATTCTTAGGGAAAGCTCAATTCATGCAAATAGAATCAGTTTGTTGTAACAGAAGCACCGTGCATGGTGGAACCACCATATCTGCGCAGCAAAGTGAGAATGTGGACAGGAGATGATAGGCAAAGATTCATTGAAATCCATTGTGAAACTTTCTCAGAATAGCAACTTGAATTTCAGCCCTTTTCACATTGCACGTAAGAGTCCTGCAACAGAAATTCAAAAGGGTCTTGTCCAGAAAACCTTGAGGTAAAACTCAGATGTTGGGAGCAGATTTGGCATGAGGAAAAGAGAATGTACACCGAGTTTCACGAAAATTCAATCGTGCTTTTGCTCAGAAAACGCATTTTAATTACTGCCTAACAGTGCGTTCTTAGGGAAAGCTCAATTCATGCAAATCGAAACAGTTTTTTATAACAAAAGCACCGTACATGGTGGAACCACCACATCTGCACAGCAAAGTGGGAATGTGGATGGGAGATGATAGGCAACGTTTCATTGAAATCCATTCGTGAAACTTTCTCAGAAAAGCAACTTCAATTTCAGACTTTTTCACACTGCACGTTAGACTACTGCAAGAGCAATACATAAGGGGCTTGTTTAGAAAACCTGAAGAGAGAGAGCTCAGATGTTGGCAGCAGAGTGGGAATGAAGAAAGGATAAAGTACCCCGAGATTCACGAAAATTCAGTCCTCCATTTGCTCAGAAAACTCACTTTAGTTACTGCCTAACAGTACGTTCATAGGGAAAGCTCAATTCATGCAAATTGAAACAGTTTGTTATAACAGAAGCACCGTGCATGGTGGAACCACCACATCTGCACAGCAAAGTGGAATGTGGAGGGGAGATGATAGGCAAAGTTTCATTGAAATCCATTCGTGAAACTTTCTCAGAAAAGCAACTTCAATTTCAGCCCTTTTCAATCTGCACGTTAGAGACCTGCAACAGCAATACAAAAGGGGCTTGTCCAGAAAACCTTGAGGTAGAATGCTCAGATGTTCAGAGCAGAGTGGGCATGAGCAACATACAACGTACCCCGAGTTTCACGAAAATTCAGTCATGCATTTGATCAGAAAACACATTTTAATTACTGCCTAACAGTGCGTTCATAGGGAAAGCTCAATCCATGCAAATTGAAAGAGTTTGTTATAACAGAAGCACCGTACATGATGGAACCACCACATCTGCAAACCAAAGTGGGAACGTGTAGGGGAGATGATAGGCAAAATATCATTGAAATCCATTTGTGAAACTTTCTCAGAAAAGCAAATTCAATTTCAGCCCATTTCACACTGCATGTTAGACTACTGCAAGAGCAATACATAAGTGGCTTGTTTAGAACACCCGAAGAGAGAGAAGTTAGAGCCTTGCAACAGCAATACAAAAGGGGCTTGTCCGGAATACCTTGAGGTAGAATGCTCATATGTTGGCAGCAGAGTGGAAACGAAGAAAAGATAAAGTACCCCGAGTTTCACGAAAATTCAGTCGTGCATTTGCTCCAAAACGCATTTTTGTTACTGCATAACAGTGCGTTCATAGGGAAAGCCCAATTGAGGCAAATTGAAACAGTTTGTTATAACAGAAGCACCATGCATGGTGGAACCACCACATCTGCGCAGCAAAGTGGGAATGTGGAGGGGAGATGATAGGCAAAGTTTCATTGAAATCCATTCGTGAAACTTTCTCAGAAAAGCAACTTCAATTTCAGCCCTTTTCAATCTGCACGTTAGAGACCTGCAACAGCAATACAAAGGGGCTTGTCCAGAAAACCTTGAGGTAGAATGCTCAGATGTTCGGAGCAGAGAGGGCATGAGCAACATACAAAGTACCCCAAGTGTCACGAAAATTCATTCATGCATTTGATCAGAAAACGCATTTTAATTACTGCCTAATAGTGCATTCATAGGGAAAGCTCAATTCATGCAAAACGAAAAAGTTTGATATAACAGAAGGACCGTGCATGGTGGAACCACCACATCTGCGCAGCAAAGTGGGAATGTGGAGGGGAGATTATAGGCAAAGTTTCACTGAAATCCATTCGTGAAACTTTCTCAGAAAAGCAACTTCAATTTCAGCCCTTTTCAATCTGCACGTTAGAGACCTGCAACAGCAATACAAAAGGGGCTTGTCCAGAAAACCTTGAGGTAGAATGCTCAGATGTTGGGAGCAGAGTGGGCATGAGGAAAAGAGAAAGTACCCCGAGTTTCACGAAAATTCAGTCGTGTATTTGCTCAGAAAACGCATTTTAATTAATGCCTAACAGTGCATTCATAAGGAAAGCTCAATTCATGGAAATCGAAACAGTTTGTTATAACAGAAGCACCGTGCATTGTGGAACCACCACATCTGCGCAGCAAAGTGGGAATGTGGAGGGGAGATGATAGGCAATGTTTCATTGAAATGCATTCGAGAAACTTTCTCAGAAAAGCAACTTCAATTTCAGCCCTTTTCACACTGCACGTTAGACTACTGCAAGAGAAATACATAAGGGGCTTGTTTGGAAAACCTGAAGAGAGAGACCTCAGATGTTGGCAGTAGAGTGGGAATGAAGAAAAGAGAAAGTACCCCGAGTTTCACGGAAATTCAGTCGTGCATTTGCTCAGAAAACGCATTTAAGTTACTGCCTAACAGTGTGTTCATAGGGAAAGCTGAATTCATGCAAAGCGAAAGAGTTTGTTATAACAGAAGCTCCGTGCATGATGGAACCACCACATCTGCGCAGCAAAGTGGGAATGTGGAGGGGAGATGATAGGCAAAGTTTCATTGAAATCCATTCGTGAATCTTTCAAAGAAAAGCAACTTAAATTTCAGCCCTTTTCACACTGCACGTTAGACTACTGCAAGAGCAATACATAAGGGGCTTGTTTGGAAAACCTGAAGAGAGAGAGCTCAGATGTTGGCAGCAGAGTGGGAATGAAGAAAAGAGAAAGTACCCCGAGTTTCACGAAAATTCAGTCGTGCATTTGCTCAGGAAACGCATTTAAGTTACTGCCTAACAGTGCGTTCATAGGGAAAGCTCAATTCATGCAAATAGAAACAGTTTGTTATAACAGAAGCAGCGTGCATGGTGGAACCACCACATCTATGCAGCAAAGTGGGAATGTGGAGGGGAGATGATAGGCAAAGTTTCATTGAAATCCATTCGTGAAACTTTCTCAGAAAAGCAACTTAAATTTCAGCCCTTTTCACACTGCACATTAGACTACTGCAAGAGAAATTCATAAGGGGCTTGTTTAGAGAACGTGAAGAGAGAGAGTTTAGAGCCCTGCAACAGCAGTACAAAAGGGGCTTGTCCAGAATACCTTAAGGTAGAATGCTCAGATGTTGGCAGCAGAGTGGAAACGTAGAAACGATAATGTACACCGAGTTTCACGAAAATTCACTTGTGCATTGGCTCAGAAAACGCATTTTAGTTACTGCCTAAGAGTGCGTTCATAGGGAAAGTTCAATTAAGGCAAATCGAAACAGTTTGTTATAACAGAAGCACTGTGCATGGTGGAACCATCACATCTGCACAGCAAAGTGGGAATGTGGAGGGGAGATGATAGGCAAAGTTTCATTGAAATCCATTCGTGAAACTTACTCAGAAAAGCAACTTCAATTTCAGCCCTTTTCAATCTGCACGATAGAGACCTGCAACAACAATACAAAAGGGGCTTGTCCAAAAAACCTTGAGGTAGAATGCTCAGATGTTGGGAGCAGAGAGGGCATGAGGAAAAGAGAATGCACACCAAGTTTCACGAAAATTCAGTCGTGCATTTGCTCACAAAACGCATTTAAGTTCCTGCCTAACAGTGCATTCATAGGGAAAGCTCAATTCATGCAAATTGAAACAGTTTGTTATAACAGAAGCACCGTGCATGGTGGAACCACCACATCTGCGCAGCAAAGTGGGAATGTGGAGGGGAGATGATAGGCAAAGTTTCTTTGAAATACATTCCTCAAACTTTCTCAGAAAAGCAACTTAAATTTCACACCTTCTCACTCTGCATGTTAGACTACTGCAAGAGAAATTCATAAGGGGCTTGTGTAGAAAACCTGAAGAGAGAGAGCTCAGATGTTGGCAGCAGAGTGGGAATGAGGAAAAGAGAAAGAACCCTGAGTTTCACGAAAATTCAGTCGTGCATTTGCTCAGAAAATGCATTTTAGTTATTAACAGTGCGTTCATAGGGAAAGCTCAATTCATGCAAATCGAAACAGTTTGTTATAACAGAAGCACCGTGCATGGTGGAACCACCACATCTGCACAGCAAAGTGGGAATGTGGAGGGGAGATGATAGGCAAAGTTTCATTGAAATCCATTCGTGAAACTTTCTCAGAAAAGCAACTTCAATTTCAGCCCTTTTCAATCTGCACGTTAGAGACCTGCAACAGCAATACAAAAGGGGCTTGTACAGAAAACCTTGAGGTAGAATGCTCAGATGTTGGGAGCAGAGTGGGCATGAGGAAAAGAGAAAGTACCCCGAGTTTCACGAAAATTCAGTCGTGCATTTGCTCAGAAAACTCATTTTAGTTAATGCCTAGAAGTGCATTCTTAGGGAAAGCTCAATTCATGCAAATAGAATCAGTTTGTTGTAACAGAAGCACCGTGCATGGTGGAACCACCATATCTGCGCAGCAAAATGGGAATGTGGAGAGGAGATGATAGGCAAAGTTTCATTGAAATCCATTCGTGAAACTTTCTCAGAAAAGCAACTTGAATTTCAGCCCTTTTCACATTGCACGTAAGAGTCCTGCAACAGAAATTCAAAAGGGGCTTGTCCAGAAAACCTTGAGGTAAAACTCAGATGTTGGGAGCAGATTTGGCATGAGGAAAAGAGAATGTACACCGAGTTTCACGAAAATTCAATCGTGCTTTTGCTCAGAAAACGCATTTTAGTTACTGCCTAACAGTGCGTTCTTAGGGAAAGCTCAATTCATGCAAATCGAAACAGTTTTTTATAACAAAAGCACCGTACATGGTGGAACCACCACATCTGCACAGCAACGTGGGAATGTGGAGGGGAGATGATAGGCAACGTTTCATTGAAATCCATTCGTGAAACTTTCTCAGAAAAGCAACTTCATTTTCAGACTTTTTCACACTGCACGTTAGACTACTGCAAGAGCAATACATAAGGGGCTTGTTTAGAAAACCTGAAGAGAGAGAGCTCAGATGTTGGCAGCAGAGTGGGAATGAAGAAAAGAGAAAGTACCCCGAGATTCACGAAAATTCAGTCCTCCATTTGCTCAGAAAACTCACTTTAGTTACTGCCTAACAGTACGTTCATAGGGAAAGCTCAATTCATGCAAATTGAAACAGTTTGTTATAACAGAAGCACCGTGCATGGTGGAACCACCACATCTGCACAGCAAAGTGGGAATGTGGAGGGGAGATGATAGGCAAAGTTTCATTGAAATCCATTCGTGAAACTTTCTCAGAAAAGCAACTTCAATTTCAGCCCTTTTCAATCTGCACGTTAGAGACCTGCAACAGCAATACAAAAGGGGCTTGTCTAGAAAACCTTGAGGTAGAATGCTCAGATGTTGGGAGCAGAGTGGGCATGAGCAACATACAACGTACCCCGAGTTTCACGAAAATTCAGTCATGCATTTGATCAGAAAACGCATTTTAATTACTGCCTAACAGTGCGTTCATAGGGAAAGCTCAATCCATGCAAATTGAAAGAGTTTGTTATAACAGAAGCACCGTACATGATGGAACCACCACATCTGCAAACCAAAGTGGGAACGTGTAGGGGAGATGATAGGCAAAATATCATTGAAATCCATTTGTGAAACTTTCTCAGAAAAGCAAATTCAATTTCAGCCCATTTCACACTGCATGTTAGACTACTGCAAGAGCAATACATAAGTGGCTTGTTTAGAACACCCGAAGAGAGAGAAGTTAGAGCCCTGCAACAGCAATACAAAAGGGGCTTGTCCGGAATACCTTGAGGTAGAATGCTCATATGTTGGCAGCAGAGTGGAAACGAAGAAAAGATAAAGTACCCCGAGTTTCACGAAAATTCAGTCGTGCATTTGCTCCAAAACGCATTTTTGTTACTGCATAACAGTGCGTTCATAGGGAAAGCTCAATTCATGCAAATTGAAACAGTTTGTTATAACAGAAGCACCATGCATGGTGGAACCACCACATCTGCGCAGCAAAGTGGGAATGTGGAGGGGAGATGATAGGCAAAGTTTCATTGAAATCCATTCGTGAAACTTTCTCAGAAAAGCAACTTCAATTTCAGCCCTTTTCAATCTGCACGTTAGAGACCTGCAACAGCAATACAAAGGGGCTTGTCCAGAAAACCTTGAGGTAGAATGCTCAGATGTTGGGAGCAGAGAGGGCATGAGCAACATACAAAGTACCCCAAGTGTCACGAAAATTCATTCATGCATTTGATCAGAAAACGCATTTTAATTACTGCCTAATAGTGCATTCATAGGGAAAGCTCAATTCATGCAAAACGAAAAAATTTGTTATAACAGAAGCACCGTGCATGGTGGAACCACCACATCTGCGCAGCAAAGTGGGAATGTGGAGGGGAGATTATAGGCAAAGTTTCACTGAAATCCATTCGTGAAACTTTCTCAGAAAAGCAAGTTCAATTTCAGCCCTTTTCAATCTGCACGTTAGACTCCTGCAACAGCAATACAAAAGGGGCTTGTCCAGAAAACCTTGAGGTAGAATGCTCAGATGTTGGGAGCAGAGTGGGCATGAGGAAAAGAGAAAGTACCCCGAGTTTCACGAAAATTCAGTCGTGTATTTGCTCAGAAAACGCATTTTAGTTATTGCCTAACAGTGCATTCATAAGGAAAGCTCAATTCATGCAAATCGAAACAGTTTGTTATAACAGAAGCACCGTGCATGGTGGAACCACCACATCTGCGCAGCAAAGTGGGAATGTGGAGGGGAGAGGACAGGCAATGTTTCATTGAAATCCATTCGTGAAACTTTCTCAGAAAAGCAACTTCAATTTCAGCCCTTTTCACACTGCACGTTAGACTACTGCAAGAGAAATACATAAGGGGCTTGTTTGGAAAACCTGAAGAGAGAGACCTCAGATGTTGGCAGCAGAGTGGGAATGAAGAAAAGAGAAAGTACCCCGAGTTTCACGGAAATTCAGTCGTGCATTTGCTCAGAAAACGCATTTAAGTTACTGCCTAACAGTGTGTTCATAGGGAAAGCTCAATTCATGCAAAGCGAAAGAGTTTGTTATAACAGAAGCACCGTGCATGGTGGAACCACCACATCTATGCAGCAAAGTGGGAATGTGGAGGGGAGATGATAGGCAAAGTTTCATTGAAATCCATTCGTGAAACTTTCTCAGAAAAGCAACTTAAATTTCAGCCCTTTTCACACTGCACATTAGACTACTGCAAGAGAAATTCATAAGGGGCTTGTTTAGAGAACGTGAAGAGAGAGAGTTTAGAGCCCTGCAACAGCAGTACAAAAGGGGCTTGTCCAGAATACCTTGAGGTAGAATGCTCAGATGTTGGCAGCAGAGTGGAAACGAAGAAACGATAATGTACACCGAGTTTCACGAAAATTCAGTTGTGCATTGGCTCAGAAAACGCATTTTAGTTACTGCCTAAGAGTGCGTTCATAGGGAAAGTTCAATTAAGGCAAATCGAAACAGTTTGTTAGAACAGAAGCACCGTGCATGGTGGAACCACCACATCTGCGCAGCAAAGTGGGAATGTGGAGGGGAGATGATAGGCAATGTTTCATTGAAATGCATTCGAGAAACTTTCTCAGAAAAGCAACTTCAATTTCAGCCCTTTTCACACTGCATGTTAGACTACTGCAAGTGAAATACATAAGGGGCTGGTTTAGAAAACCTGAAGAGAGAGGGCTCAGATGTTGGGAGCAGAGTGGGCATGGGGAAAAGAGAAACTACTCGGAATTTCACGAAAATTCAGTCGTGCATTTGCACAGAAAACGCATTTTAGTTACTGCCTAACAGTGCGTTCTTAGGGAAAGCTAAATTCATTCATATCGAAACAGTTTGTTATAACAGAAGCACCGTGCATGGTGGAAGCACCACATCTGCACATCAAAGTGGGAATGTGGAGGGGAGATTATAGGCAAAGTTTCATTGAAATCCATTCGTGAAACTTTCTCAGAAAAGCAACTTCAATTTCAGCCCTTTCCAATATGCACGTTAGACTCCTGCAACAGCAATTGAAAAGAGGCTTGTCCAGAAAACCTTGAGGTAGGATACTCAGATGTTGGGAGCAGAGTGGGCATGAGGAAAAGAGAAAGTTCCCCGAGTTTCTTGAAATTTCAGTCGTGTATTTGCTCAGAAAACGCATTTTAGTTATTGCCTAACAGTGCTTTCATAAGGAAAGCTCAATTCATGGAAATCGAAACAGTTTGTTATAACAGAAGCACCGTGCATGGTGGAACCACCACATCTGCGCAGCAAAGTGGGAATGTGGAGGGGAGATGATAGGCAATGTTTCATTGAAATGCATTCGAGAAACTTTCTCAGAAAAGCAACTTCAATTTGAGCTCTTTTCACACTGCATGTTAGACTACTGCAAGTGAAATACATAAGGGGCTTGTTTAGAAAAACCTGAAGAGAGAGAGCTCAGATGTTGACAGCAGAGTGGGCATGAGGAAAAGAGAATGTACCCCGAATTTCTCGAAAATTCAGTCGTGCATTTGCTCAGAAAACGCATTTTAGTTACTGCCTAACAGTGCGTTCTTAGGGAAAGCTTAATTCATACATATCGAAACAGTTTGTTATAACAGAAGCACCATGCATGGTGGAACCACCACATCTGCAGGGCAAAGTGGTAATGTGGAGGGGAAATGATAGGCAAAGTTTCATTGAACTCCATTTGTGAAACTTTCTCAGAAAAGCAACTTCAAATTCAGACCTTTTCAAACTGCATGTTAGACTACTGCAAGAGAAATTCATAAGGGGCTTGTTTAGAGAACGTGAAGAGAGAGAGTTTAGAGCCCTGCAAAAGCAATAGAAAAGGGATTTGTCCAGAATACTTTGAGGTAGAATGCTCAGATGTAGGCAGCAGAGTGGGTATGAAGAAAAGAGAAACTACCCCGAGTCATGAATATTCAGTCCTGCATTTGCTCAGAAAACTTATTTTAGTTATTGCCTAACAGTGTTCATAGGGAAAGCTCAATTCATGCAAATCGAAACAGTTTGTTATAACAGAAGCACCGTGCATAGTGGAACCACCACATCTGCACAGCAAACTGGGAATGTGGAAGCGGATTGATGGGCAAGGTTTCATTGAAATACATTCATGAAACTTTCTCAGAAAAGCAACTTCAATTTCAGCCCTTTTCAATCTGCACGTTAGAGTTCTGCAACAGCAATACAAAGGGGCTGGTCCAAAAAACCTTGAGGTAGAATGCTCAGATGTTGGGAGCAAAGAGAGCATGAGGAAAAGAGAAAGTAACCCGAGTTTCACGAAAATTAAGTCGTGCATTTGCTCAGAAAACGCATTTTAGTTACTGCCTAACAGTGCGTTCACAGGGAAAGCTCAATTCATGCAAATCGAAACAGTTTGTTATAACAGAAGCACCGTGCATGGTGGAACCACCACATCTGCGCAGCAAAGTGGGAATGTGGAGGGGAGATGATAGGCAAAGTTTCATTGAAATCCATTCGTGAAACTTTCTCAGAAAAGCAACTTCAATTTCAGCCCTTTTCAATCTACACGTTAGAGACCTGCAACAGCAATACAAAAGGGGCTTGTCCAGAAAATCTTGAGGTAGAATGCTCAGATGTTGGGAGCAGACTGGGCATGAGGAAAAGAAAAAGTTCCCCGAGTTTCACGAAAATTCAGTCGTGTTTTGCTCACAAAACTCATTTTGGTTAATGCCTAACAGTGCATTCATAGGGAAAGCTCAATTCATGCAAATGGAAACAGTTTGTTATAACAGAAGCACCATGCATGGTGGAACCACCACGTCTGCGCAGCCAAGTGGGAATGTGGAGGGGAGATGAAAGGCAAAGTTTCATGGAAATCCATTCGTGAAACTTTCTCAGAAAAGCAACCTCAATTTCAGCCCTTGTCACCCTGCATGTTAGACTACTGCAAGAGCAATACATAAGGGGCTTGTTTAGAAAACCTGAAGAGAGAGAGCTCAGATGTTGACAGCTGAGTGGGAACGAAGAAAGGATAAAGTACCCCGAGATTCACGAAAATTCAGTCGTGTATTTGCTCAGAAAACGCACTTCAGTTACTGCCTAACAGTGCATTCATAGGGAAAGTTCAATTCATGTAAATCGAAACATTTTCTTATAACAGACGCACCGTGCATGGTGTAACTACCACATGTCCACATCAAAGTGGGATGTGGAGGGGAGATGACAGGCAAAGTTTCATTGAAATCCATTCGTGAAACTTTCTCAGAAAAGCAACTTCAATTTCAGCCCTTTTCACTCTGCACGTTAGACTACTGAAAGAGAAATACATAAGGGATTGTTTAGAAAACCTGAATAGAGAGAGCTCAGATGTAGGCAGCAGACTTGGAATGAAGAAAACAGAAAATACCCCGAATTTCATGAAAATTCAGTCGTGCATTTTCTCAGAAAACGCATTTCAGTTACTGCCTAACTGTGCGTTCATAGGGAAAGCTCAATTAAGGCAAATCGAATCAGTTTGTTATAACAGAATCACCGTGCATGGTGGAACCACCACATCTGCGCAGCAATGTGAGAATGTGGAGGGGAGATGATAGGCAAAGTTTCATTGAAATCCATTCGTGAAACTTTCTCAGAAAAGCAACTTCAATTTCATTCCTTTTCAATCTGCACGTTAGAGCCCTGCAACAGCAATACATAAGGGGCTTGTCCAGAAAACCTTGAGGTACAATGCTCAGATGTTCGCAGCAGAGTGGGCATGAGCAAAATAGAAAGTACCTCGAGTTTCACGAAAATTAAGTGGTGCATTTGCTCAGAAAACTCATTTTAGTTACTGCCTAACAGTGTGTTCGTAGGGAAAGCTCAATTAAGGCAAATCTAAACAGTTTGTTATAACAGAAACACCGTGCATGGTGCAACCACCACATCTGTGCAGCAATGTGAGAATGTGTAGGGGAGATGATAGGCAAAGTTTCATTGAAATCCATTCGTGAAACTTTCTCAGAGAACCAACTTCAATTTCATTCCTTTTCAATCTGCACGTTAGAGCCCTGCAACAGCAATACATAAGGGGCTTGTCCAGAAAACCTTGAGGTACAATGCTCAGATGTTCGCAGCAGAGTGGGCATGAGCAAAATAGAAAGTACCTCGAGTTTCACGAAAATTAAGTGGTGCATTTGCTCAGAAAACGCATTTTAGTTACTGCCTAACAGTGTGTTCATAAGGAAAGCTCAATTAAGGCAAATCTAAACAGTTTGTTATAACAGAAACATCGTGCATGGTGGAACCACCACATCTGTGGTGCAAAGTGGGAATTTGGAGGGGAGATGATAGGCAAAGTTTCATTGTAATCCATTCGTGAAACTTTCTCAGAAAAGCAACTTCGTTTTGATCCCTTTTCAATATACAGGTTAGACTCCTGCAACAGCAATACAAATGGGGCTTGTCAAAAAAACCTTGAGGTAGAATGCTCAGATGTTGGGAGCAGAGTGGGCATGAGGAAAAGAGAAAGTACCCCGAGTTTCACGAAATTTCAGTCATGCATTTGCTCAGAAAACGCATTTTAGTTACTCTCTAACAGTGCATTCATAAGGAAAGCTCAGTTCATGGAAATCGAAACAGTTTGTTATAACAGAAGCACCGTGCATGCTGGAACCACCACATCTGCGGAGCAAAGTGGGAAAGTGGAGGGGAGATGATAGGCAAAGTTTCATTGAAATCCATTCATGAAACTTTCTCAGAAAAGCAACTTCAATTTCAGCCCCTTTCAACCTGCTCGTTAGAGTACTGCCAAAGAAATACATAATGGGCTTGTCTAGAAAACCTAAAGATAGAGTGGTCAGATGTTGCAAGAAGAGTGGGAAGTATCAGAAGAGAAAATAATCCAAATTTCATGAAAATTGAGTAGTGCATTTGCTCAGAAAACACAATTCAGTTGCTGACTAACTCTGCATGCATAGGGAAAGCTCAATTCAGGGAAATCGAAACAGTTTGTTTTTTACAAGCACCCTGCATGGTGGAACCACCACATGTGCGGAGAAAAGTGGGAATGAAGAGGGGCGATGATAGGCAAAGTTTCATTGAAATCCATTCGTAAAACTTTCTCAGAAAAGCAACTTCAATTTCATCCCTTTTGCACCTGCACGTTAGAGTAGTGCAAAAAATTACGTAAGGTACTTGTCTAGAAAAACTAAGGTACACTAAAGAAAGAAATTAAGAAAACCTTAGAAGATGGAAAGATCTGCCATGTTCTTAGATAGGAAGAATTAATATTCTCAAAATGGCCATACTACCAAAAGTTCTATACAGATTCAATGCAATTCCAATTATCATCCCAATGAGGTACCTTACAGAAATAGAGTTAGCAATCATGAAATTCTGCTGGAAGAATAAAAAATCCAGAATACCTAAAGCAATCCTTCGCAGAAAGAGTGAAGCAGGGGGTATCGCAATACGAGATCTTCAACTGTACTAGATAGCAATAGTAACAAAAACGCCATGTTATTGGTATCAAAATAGAAAGGTTGATCAATGGTACACAATAGAGGACATGGATACAAACCCAAATAAATACAATTTTCTCATACTAGACAAAGGGGCCAAAAATATGCAATGGAGAAAAGATCACCTCTTCAACAAATGGTGCTGGGAGTATTGGAAATCCATATGCAACAGAATGAAAATAAACCCATATCTCTCACCATGCACGAAACTAAACTCAAAATGGATTAAGGACCTCGGAGTCAGACCAGAGACCTTGCATCTTATAGAAGAAAAAGTAGGTCCTGAGCTTCAACATGTCGGCTTAGGACCAGACTTCCTCAACAGGACTCCCATAGCACAAGAAATAAAAGCAAGAATTAATAATTGGGATAGATTCAAACTAAAAACCTTTCTCTCAGCAAAGGAAACTATCAGCAATGCGAAGAAAGAGCCTACAGAGTGGGAGAAAATCTTTGCCAATCATACTTCAGATAGAGCGCTAATCTCCAGAATCTATAAAGAACTCAAAAAACCGTACGCCAAGAATGCAAATAATCCAATCAACAAATGGGCTAAGGAAATGAACAGACACTTCACAGAAGAAGATGTACAAGCCATCAACAAACATATGGAAAAATGTTCAACATCTCTAGTAATAAGAGAAATGCAAATCAAAACCACCCTAAGATTTCATCTCACCCCAATTAGAATGGCGATTATCAAGAATGCAAGCAACAACAGGTGTTGGCGAGGATGTGGGGAGAAAGGTACACTCATACATTGCTGGTGGGGCTGCAAATTAGTGCAGCCACTCTGGAAAGCAGTGTGGAGACTCCTCAGAAAACTTGGAATGGAACCACCATTTGACCCAGCTATCCCACTCCTTGGCCTATACCCAAAGGACTTAAAATCAGCATATTACAGAGATACAGCCACATCAATGTTCATAGCTGCTCAGTTCACAATAGCCAGGTTGTGGAACCAACCTAGATGTCCTTCAATTGATGAATGGATAAAGAAACTGTGATATATATATATATATATATATATATATATATATAATTTAATATTACTCAGCCATAAAGAATGATAAAATTATGGCATTTGCAGGCAAATGGATGAAACTGGAGAATATCATGCTAAGTGAGATAAGCCAATCTCAAAAAACCAAAGGAAGAATGATATCGCTAATAAGTGGATGATGACACATAATGGGGGGTGGGAGGGGTTAGCGTTAGGGTTAGAGTTAGGGTTAGGGAGGGGGGCAAGAATGGAGGACGGAAGGACTGTATAGAGGGAAAAGAGGGGTGGGAGGGGTGGGGGGGAGAAAAAAATATCAGAATGAATCAAACAACATTACCCTATGTAAATTTATGATTACACAAATGGTATTCCTTTACGCCATGTACAAACAGAGAAACAACATGTATCCCATTTGTTTACAATATAAAAAAAAAAAAGGCGGGAGGGTCACCCCATGCCTCCCCTTCGCCGCCTCCTCAGCTCTGGCGTTTCCGCGTCTCCTCAGAAAATGTTGGACTCCGCGAAATACTTTAAAATCAAACAAAGGCTCAAATAAGAAGAAAAGAAAAAAAGTTTTAACAGGAAGACTAACAACGCCCAAGCGCGCTTTCTCCAGAGAGCCGGGCTCGGACAGTTCTCACCTCAGCGGGCCAACGCCTCCCTCTCACGGGACTCAACTTCTCCTACAAGCCCTCTCAGGATCACCATAAATCGGCAGAGCCTCCCTGGGCGGAGCCAGAGGCTTCCTCATGAATAATGCATTTTCTCTCCAGTGGGGCTGCAGGAGTCCCAAGGCCACATGAATATGCAAAGCAATGTCGAGAGGCAGATAATGCTCCTCCCAAAGGCAGGGCCCACTCGGCTCACAGGCTAGCTCTGCGCGGGTTTCCAAGGCCGCTCTCCCCGTGGCTAGAGCCGCCTCTGCCCCCGCATTTGAGCCCTCACGCTGCACTCCGGGCTTGAGGGACCCGCACCGAGCTCCTGCTGCCTTGGGAGCCGGGGACGCGGCCAGTGACCCGCACTAAGTTCACGGGGCCTCGGGACGCTTGCGCGTGATCCTGCCCCGCCAGGAAAACCTGTGGGATGAGGACAGCCAGCTTTGGGGCGCCCTGAGGCTGCGCATGCCCGCCGAGTTACTGCTGTGAAGCTTCTCCTACTCTTCCCTGCTCATTCCTTCCGGGAGCCTTTTGTTTAGAGTCTGAATGGATGAATGAACACCTGACCCTGCTGCTGCTGTTGGAGCTGTGGATCTGACAGGGAAGGACAGAGTTGCCTAACAGAGCCTGCAACTGGACCTCAATTTCCTCAACCTCCACAGGAGATCAGGAGCATGCACACAGCCAATCATGCCTATCCCTTAAACCCCTGCTTCAGGGAAGTGACTGCACTCGCCGGCTAGGACACAAGTCCCTGATTAGCCCCTAGGAGACTCAGCTGTGGGCCATGGAGGTTCTGCATGCCACGGGCAACTGCAGCAGAAGCACTCCAAGCTGCAGAACCCAAGAGCATGCACAGCAGTCTTGAGGTCCAGCAGGTGGCAGGAGGAGCCAATGAGAGCACTTGGTATCCAGCAGCGCGCTCCACAAAGTTCTAGTGCTCAGCTCCACGTGCGCTAACACACCTGTGATTTTTAGGGTCCAGGAATTGGCTCAGGACTCCACCAGTCAAGTGGACACCCAGAGGTTCACAGTAAGAGGGGTGGAGCACCCAGCGCAGCAAGGAGAAATGTGGAAAGCTTTAGAGGGGAAAATTACACAAATTCGTACAGAGCACTGATCAATTAATATAAAGCTAATACTAATGTCTACTTGAACCTATTAAGTGTGACTGGTAAGGGGATTGCTCTATCTGTAAGGTTTCTGTATACAAATGAACTGATCAATTGTAAACACTTCTTAGACTGTGGAATGAGTAGAATACCTAGTACAGTTCCAGAGCAGCTAAACAACAGAGAAAACTCAAGGGAATATTGAAGAACATGAGGTTGCAGAGCTGTCAAGAAAGCACCTTGAACATTCGTATATGAGTGTTTGTGAAATGCCAGCTTTGGATTTCTTGTTCTTTTAAAAACATTTTTATTGAATTTATTTTATTTAAAAAAAAAAAAAAACGAAAACCTAAAGGTACAGTTCTCAGATGATGCGAGCATAGTGGGAACGAGGAGAAGAGAAAATATCCCGAGTTTCATGAAAATTGAGTCGTGCATTTGCTCAGAAAACGCTATTCAGTTGCTGCATAACACTGTGTGAATAGGGAAAGCTTAATTCAGGGAAATCGAAAGAGTTTGTTTTAACACAAGCACCGTGCATGGTGGAACCACCACATCTGCAGAGCAAAGTGGGAAGGAAGACTGGAGATGATTGGCAAAGTTTCATTGAAATCCGTTCGTGAAAGTTTCTCAGAAAAGGAACTTCAATTTCAGCCCTTTTCAAACTGCACGTTAGAGTATTGCAAAAGAAATACATAAGGGCCTTGTCTGGAGAACCTAAAGATAGAGTGGTCACATGTTGCGAGCAAAGTGAGAACGAGGAGAGAGAAAATACCCCGAGTTTCATGAAAATTGAGTCGTGCATCTGCTCAGAAAACGCAATTCAGTTGCTGACTAACTGCATGCATAGGGAAAGCTCAATTCAGGGAAATCGAAACAGTTTCTTATAAAACAAGTACCATGCATGGTGGAACCACCACATCTGCAGAGCAAAGTGGGAATGAAGAGGGGAGATGATAGGCAAAGTTTCATTGAAATCCATTCGTGAAACTTTCTCAGAGAAGCAGCTTCAATTTCAGTCATTTTCAAACTGCATTTTAGAGTACTGCAAAAGCAATACATAAGGGGATTGTCCAAAGAACCTGAGGAACGTTTTTCAGATGTTGCTAGGAGAGTGGGAATGAGGAAGAGAAAATAATTCTAGTTTCATGAAAATTGAGTCATGCATTTGATTAGAAAACGCAATTCAGTTGCAGACTAACACTGCATGCATAGGGAAAGCTCAATTCAGGTAAATCGAAACAGTTTGTTATATCAGAAGCACCGTGCAAGGTGGAACCACCACATCTGCAGACCAAAGTGGGAATATGGAGGGGAGATTATAGGCAAAGTTTCATTTAAATCCATTCGTGAAACTTTCTCAAAAAGGCAACTTCAATTTGAGCCTTTTCAACCTGCACATTAGAGGCCTGCAAAAGGAATACATAAGGGGCTTGTCTGGAAAACGTATAGGTAGAGTGCTCAGATGTTGCGAGCAGAGAGGAAAAGAGGAGTAGAGATAATACCCGAGTTTCATGAAAATTTAGGCTTTCATTTGCTCAAAAATCGCAATTCAGTTGCTGCATAACACTGCTTGCATAGGGAAATCTCAACTCAAGGAAATTGAAACAGTTTGTTATAACAGAAGCACTGTGCATGGTGGAACCGCCCCATCAGCAGAGCAAAGTTGGAATGTGGAGGGGAGATGATAGGAAAAGTTTCATTGAAATCCATTCGTGAAACTTTCTCAGAAAAGCAACTTCAATTTCAGTCCTTTTCAACGTGCACGGTAGAGTACTGCAAAAGAAATACATAAGGTGCTTGTCTGGAAAACCTAAAGATAGAGTGCTCAGATGTTGGGAGCAGTGTGGGAATGAGGAGAAGAGAAAATACCCTGAGTTTCATGAAAATTGAGTCGTGCATTTGATCAGAAAACGCAATTCAGTTGCAGATTAACACTGCATGCATAGGGAAAGCTCAATTCAGGGAAAGCGAAACAGTTTGTTATAACACAAGCACCGTGCATGGTGGAACCAACACATCTGCAGACCAATGAGGGAATGTGGAGGGGAGATGATAGGCAAAGTTTCATTGAAATCTATTTGTGAAACTTTCTCATTAAATCAACTTCATTTTCAGCCCTTTTCAACCTGCACGTTAGAGTACTGCAAAAGGAATACATAAGGCGCTGTATGGAAAACCTAAATGTAGAGTGCTCAGATGTTGCAAGCAGAGAGAATGGTAGTAGAGATCATACACGAGTTTCATGAAAATAGAGTCGTGCATTTTCTCTGAAAACGCAATTCAGTTGCTGCATAACACTGCGTGCATAGGAAAAGCATAATACAGGGAAATGGAAACAGTTTGTTATAACACAAGCACGCTAAATGATGGAACCACCACATATGCAGAGCAAAGTGGGAATGTGGAGGGGAGATGATAGACAAAGTTTCATTGAAATCCATTCGTGAAACTTTCTCAGAAAAGCAGCTTCAATTTCAGCCATTTTCAACCTGCATGTTAGAGACCTGCAACAGAAATACAAAAGGGGCTTGTCCAAAAAACCTGGAGGCACAGTTCTCAGATGTTGTGAAGAGAGAGGGATCGAGGAAGGGAGAAAATAATCCGAGTGTCATGAAAATTGAGTCGTGCATTTGCTCTGAAAACGCAATTCAGTTGCTGACTAACCCAGCATGCATAGGGAAACCTCAATACAGGGAAATCGAAAAAGTTTGTTATAACAGAAGCACCATGAATGGTGGAACCATAACATCAGCAGAGTAAAGTGTGAATGAGGAGGGCAGATGATAGGCAAAGTTTCATTGAAATCCATTCGTGAAACTTTCTCAGAAAAGCAACTTCAATTTCAGCCCTATTCAACCTGCACGTTAGAGTACTGCAAGAGAAATACATAAGGGGCTTGTCTGGAGAACCTAGGGATAGAGTGGTCAGATGTTGCGAGCAGAGTGAGAACGAGGAGAATAGAAAATACACTGAGTTTCATGACAATTGATTCGTGCATGTGCTCAGAAAAAGCAATTCAGTTGCTGACTAATACTTCATGCATAGGGAAAGCTCAATTTAGCAATTCTTAACAGTTTGTTACAACACAAGCACCATTCATGGTGGAACCACCACATCTGCGGAGCAAAGTGCGAATGAAGAGGGGAGATGATAGTCAAAGTTTCATTGAAATCCATACAAGAAACGTTCTCAGGACAGCAACTCCAATTTCAGTCCTTTTCAACCTGCACGTTAGAGTACTGCAAAAGGAATACATAAGGGGCTTGTTTGAAAACATGGAGGTATAGTTCTCAGATGTTGCTAGGCAAGTGGGAACGAGGAAGAGAGAAAATAATCCGAGTTTCATGAAAATTGAGTCATGCATTTGCTCAGAAAACGCAATTAAGTTGCTGCATAACACTGCGTGCATAGGGAAAACTCAATTTAGGGATATGGAAACAGTTGGTTATAACACAAGCACAGTGCATGGTGGAACCACCACATCTGCGGAGCAAAGTGGGAATAAATAGGGGAGATGATAGGCAAAATTTCATTGAAATCCATACGGGAAACTTTCTCAGAATAGCAACTTCAATTTCAGCCCTTTAAACCTGCACGTTAGAGTACTGCAAAAGTAATACATAAGGCGCTTGTTTGGGAAACCTAAAAGTAGGGTGCTGAGATGTGGCGAGCAGAGAGGGAAGGAGGAGTAGAGATAATACCCCGAGTTTCATGAAAATCGAGTCGGGCATTTGCTCAGCAAATGCAATTCAGTTGTTGCATAACACTGGGTATATAGGGAAAGGTTAATTCAGGGAAATCGAAACAGTTTGTTATAACAGTAGCACCGTGTATGGTGGAACCACCAATCTGAAGAGCAAAGTGGGAATGAAGAGGGAAGATGATAGGCAAAGTTTCATTGAAATCCATTTGTGAAACTTTCTCAGAAAGAAACTTCAATTTCAGCCCTTTTCATCCTGCACATTACAGTACTGAAAAGGAATACATAAGGGGCTTGTCTAGAAAACTAATGATAGAGTGCTCTGATGTTGCGAGTAGAGTGTGAACGAGGAGAAGAGAAAATACCCGAGTTTCATGAAAATTGATTTGTGCATTTGCTCAGAAAACGCAATTCAGTTGCTGCATTAAACTGCGTGCATAAGGAAAGTTTAATTCAGGGAAATCGAAACATTTTTTTATAACAGAAGCACCATGCATGGTTGAACCACCACATCTGCAGAGCAAAGTGGGAGTGTGGAGCGGAGATTACAGGCAAAGTTTCATTGAAATCCATTCGTGAAACTTTCTCAGAAAAGCAACTTCAATTTTAGCCCTTTTCAACCTGCATGTTAGAGTACTGCCAAAGAAATACTTAAGGGGCTTGTCTAGAAAACCTAAAAATAGAATATTCAGATGTTACGAGCACATGGAAGGAAGAGAAGAGAAAATACCCCAAGTTTCATGAAAATTGAGATGTGCATTTGCTCAGAAAAAGCAATTCAGTTGCTGACTAACACTGCATGCATAGGGAAAGCGAAAATCAGGGAAATCGAAAGTTTGTTATAACACAAGCACCATGCATGGTGGAACCACCACATCTGGGGAGCAGAGTGAGAATGAAGAGTGGAGATGATAGGCAAATTTCATTGAAATACAATCGTGAAACTTTCTCAGAAAAGCAACTTCAATTTCAGCCTTTTCATCCTGCACGTTAGAGTTCTGCAACAGCAATACATAAGGGGTTTGTCCAAAAAACCTGGAGGTATAGTTCTCAGATGTTGCGATGAGAGTGGGAACGTGGAATAGAGAATATAATCCAAGTTTCATAAAAATTGAGTCATGAATTTGTTCTGAAAACGCAATTCACTTGCAGTGTAACACTGCATGCATAGGGAAAGCTTAATTCATGGAAATCGAAACAGTTTGTTACAACACAAGTACCGTGCATTTTGGAACCACTTCATTTGTGGGACAAAGTGGGAATGTGGAGGGGAAATGATATGCAAAGTTTCATTGAAATCCATTCGTGAATCTTTCTCAGAAAAGCAACTTGAATGTCAGTCCTTTTCAACCTGTCCTTTAGAATTCCGCAACAGCAATACATAAGGGACTTGTCCAAAAAACCTGGAGGTACAGATCTCAGATGTTGCAAGGAGAGTGGGAATGTGGAAGAGAGAAAATAATCCGAGTGTCATGAAAATTGAGACGTGAATTTGCTTAGAAAACGCAATTCAGTTGCTGTGTAACACTGTGTGCATAGGGAAAGCTCAATTCAGGGAAATCGAAACAGTTGGTTATAAGAGAAGAACCATGCATGGTGGAACCACCACATCTGCGGAGCAAAGTGGGAATGAAGAGGGGAGATGATAGGCAAAGACTCATTGAAATCCATTCGTGAAACTTTCTCAGAAAAGGAACTTCAATTTCAGCCCTTTTCAACCTGCACGTTAGAGTACTGCCAAAGAAATACATATGGGGCTTGTCTAGAATACCTAAGAATAGAGTGGTCAGATGTTGCGAGCAGAGTGGGAATGAGGAGAAGAGAAAATACCCCAAGTTTCATGAAAATTGAATGGTGCATTTGCTCAGAAAACGCAACTCAGTTGCTGACTAACACTGCATGAGTAGGGAAAGCTAAATTCAGGGAAATCAAAACACTTTGTTATAACACAAGCACCGTGCATGGTGGAACCACCACATCTGCGGAGCAAAGTGGGAATGAAGAGCGGAGATGATAGACAAAGTTTCATTGAAATCCATTCGTGAAACTTATTCAGAAAAGCAACTTCAATTTCAGCCCTTTTCAACCTGCACGTTAGAGTACTGCAAAAGGAATACATAAGGGGCTTGTCTGGAAAGCCTCAAGGTAGAGTGCTCAGATCTTGAGAGCAATGTGGGCACAAGGAAGAGAGAAAATAATCCGATTTTCATGAAAATTGAGTTGTGCATTTTCTCAGAAAACGCAATTCAGTTGCTGACTAACACTGCATGCATATGGAAAGCTCAATTCAGGGAAATCGAAACAGTTTGTTATGACACAAGCACCGTGCATGGTGGAACCACCACATCTGCTGAGCAAAGTGGATGAAGAGGGGAGATGACAGGCAAAGTTTCATTGAAATCCATTCGTGAAACTTATTCAGAAAAGCAACTTTAATTTCAGCCCTTTTATATCTGCACGTTAGAGTACTGCAAAAGAAATATATAAGGGGCTTTTCTGGAAAACCTAAAGGTAGAGTACTCAGAATTTGCGAGCAGAGGGTAAACGAGGAGTAGAGATAATATCCCGAGTTTCATGAAAATTGAGTCGTGCATTTGCTCAGAAAATGCAATTCAGTTGCTGCATTGCATTATTGTTGTGTTATCTGCATGCATAGGGAAAGCTTAATTCAGGGAAATCGAAACGGTTTGTTATAACACAGGCTGCATGCATGAAGCAATCACCACATTTGCAGAGAAAAGTGGGAATGAAGAGGGGAGATGATAGGCAAAGTTTAATTGAAATTCATTCGTGAAAGTTTCTCAGAAAAGCAACTTCAATTTCAGCGCTTTTCAACGTGCACGTTAGAGTACTGCAACAGCAATACATAAGGGTCTTGTCCAAAAATCTGGAGGTACAGTTCTCAGATGTTGCAAGGAGAGTGGGAACATGGAAGAGAGAAAATAATCTGAGTTTCATGAAAATTGAGTGGTGCATTTGCTCAGAAAACGCAATTCAGTTGCTGTGTAACACTGCGTGCATAGGGAAAGCTCAGCTCAGGGAAATCGAAACAGTTTGTTATAACAGAAGCACCGTGCATGGTGGAATCACCACATCTGCAGAGCAACGTGGGAATGTGGAATGGAGATGATAGGCAATGTTTCATTAAAATCCATTCCAGGTAACAGACGTGGGGAATTGGGAGTTTGATTTTTTTTTCCTTCACTTTAGTAAACTTCAGGAAAAACATTTTTCTTTAATTTTGGAAAGGGAATTAAGATTTCTAAATTTCATGCAGCTAAATCCAACAGTTCTGTAAGAAAAGGTTTAAATTATTAAAATTTCTTATTTTGAATTTATAGATGCCAAAGATTTACAAAAAATTATTTTCTTCTCTTTAACATCTAGCATCAAATGGCCTCTATGCAGTTCTGAAAATAAATTAGAGAATCATAAATTTCTGTGTTTTTTTTTATTGTGAAAACGTGCCTACTGGAAGATTCCAGTGCCAGAAAGCTAAGCTTCTGGAAGTAGGAGGTTTTCTCTACATGGGAAACCTGCTGGGCTTACTCTATGAATTCAGCCCAGTCAGAAATGATCACTCTGGACAACAGTCTTCGTCTTTCTGTCCTCAATGTAGTACCAAGTTCAAGGTTCAGAACAGGGAAGAAAGCACCTTTGTATTCATTATTCCTATGAACTTGTGATTATTCACATAGTGTTTGCATGTGTTTCAGCCAGGAAAAGCCCCCTGTGTTGTGAAATCACAGCATTTTGATAAGAGAGTCTCACAAAGTGAGAGGATCTCCTTAGGGACAATGATGAGGTGAAGTACCTATGCATCTACCCACTTCATGTTCCTGGACCACTGAGCAATGCCAGGTCTTGAATACATTAACTTATTTGTTAGAAATATAAATAAATATGAGAAACTCACAATTCCACACGATGACTTGATCTAATTTGATAATATCTCACACCAGTTTCCCCCTTTGCAATAAAAGTATGACCTCCAGCTCAGTCTCTTAGATTCCACATGACCTCTAATTGCCTACTCTTCTCCTTGTTTCTTTTACTTCATCCTCTCCAAATACCACATCCCCACTCTGCCACAATTGCATGTCTTTATTTTGAAATGGTTATACTAACTTGTGTTTGAGATTCCCTCTGCCCTTCTCCTCTGCCTCCAATTCAAGATATTTCCTTCCTCTCTAGAATGAAGTTCCAGATTTTATTTCATATTAGATACTCTACCACTACCCATCTGTCTCTGAAATTTCCAAGTCTTATTGGTTTTCAAAGCACCAGACCTTGAGATGTTAGAACTGGAAGATGCCTTTGAAATGTTGCTATAAAATCTCTCCAGTTTTCAGAAGGAAAATCAAGAACTAAAGTCACCCAGAAGGCCAAGAGCAGTGCTGGGATGATAAGAAGTTCTCTACTTCTCAGGCACTGCCTTGAGAGTCTCTGGAAGAACTGGTAGGGACATCTTCAGCACCAGCATCTGTGGGTCAGATTGGAAGGAGAGAGAGAGTGGAAGGCCCTGAAAGAAAAGAAAAAGACATAAATACACAATGCACATCCAGACTGCTGGTATTTTTCAAGTTTGTGCATGGTGTGATGCTATGATAGTGATGGTAAGATAGTGCCTGGGCTCACCAGGTAATAACTCTCTGCATTAATATTTAGAATCAGCTTCCAAGAAACTCTGGGTCACCATTCCATATGGCACACTCTGAATTCTTATTAATCCCTATGTTAATCATATTTGCATAATTGTCCCAAAATACCTGAGATAATCAACCCATAGGAATGAAATATTTATTCTACTTCACAGTTTTGGAGATTTGAGTGCATGGTTAGTTGATCCATTGCAATTGGGCCAGTACACATCATGGCAGCAGTGAAAGGCAAAGAAACTACCCACCTCATGGTAGCCAAAGGGAGAGAAGCTCCCAACCTCCCCTACAAGGCTATTCTCTCAATAACCGAACTTGCATCCACTAAGGCCCATATCCTGAAGGTTTTACCACCTTCTATAGTACCACAGACTGGGGACTAAGTCTTTAACGCACACTTTGGGGGGATATTCAAGATTCAACCTACAATACTTCCTATTTTTAATTTTAAAAATTATTTAACAGAAGCTATCACTTCCATTGAGCTGATATCTACTAGTATCTTGGAATATACCAAAAAGATGTCTGAAACTAGAAGATCTACACTTTGTCCTTTATTTAGTCAAAGTCAATGGAATATTTGAGATGAAGAATGGTTGTGTAATTGTGCTCCTGAGATTTTCTAGGCATTGAAAAATAAAACCAAAAAAACCCAAAATGAAGTACCTAAGATTGAGTGTACTTTTAACATCTTGGTCCTGACAAAGATTTTACCAATCAATAATTATGCCTGTGAAACTTTATATTTTGATATTTTCTTAATCAAAAAGCATTTTTTAAATTTATTTATTGGTTCTTTTGTAGTTATACATGATAATAGAATCCATTTTGATATAACTATATAGAATGAAATATATCTTATTCTACTTAGAACCCCAGTCTTGTGGGTGTACATAATGGTGGAATTCACTGTAATATTTTCATATATGTACATAGGAAAATTATGTCAGATTCATTCCATTGTCTTTCCATTTCCTCTCCTCCCTCCCATTCCTCCATTTCCCATAGTCTAATCCACTAAACTTCTATTCTCCCCCCACACACACCTTATTGTGGTTTAGGTTCCACATATCACAGAAAACATTTCATCTTTGGTTTTTGGGGACTGGCTTGGTTCACTTAGCATGATAGTTTCTGTATCCATTCATTTACTGGCAAATGTCAAAAGTCATTCTTCTTTATTCATTTATCTGTTGAAAGGGACCTATGCTGGTTACATAGCTTAGCTATTTTGAATTGAGCTGCTATAAATATTGATGTGGCTGTGTCACTGTAGAATGCTGATTTTAACTCCTTTGCATATATACCGAGGAGAGGGATAACTGGGCCAGATGGTTTTAGAGGAATTCCATACTGCTTTCCAGAGAGGTTGCACAAATTTGCAGTCCCATCAGCAATGTATGAGTGTACCTTTTTCTCCACATTCTTTCTGAAATTTATTGTTACTTGTATTCTTGATTGTCATTCTGATTGGAGTGAGATGAAATCTCAGTGTAATTTTAATTTGCATTTCTCTAATTACTAGAGATGTTGAACATTTTCAAAGAGCATTTTTCAACAGGTTTCCATATTTTTTTCCAAATCCAGGTATTCAGCATGTGTTTAAATCTGTTTATTATGATCTTCCTTAGGATTTTAGTTTTGTTTTTATGAGAAGAAAGCATGAACATTTTGAATAAATTGAGATACACAATGCAATGCACCATGCATTTTTAAAACCCAGTCTGGAATCTTGTTTCCATTCATTTTTAGGTCTCATATTTCAGATGGTTTCATCTCTGTTATTGAGCAGGTGTTGACACTCAAAGAAAAAAGTACTGTGAATGTGGAGTAATTATGATCTGGAGACCTTAAAGTACTTTAACTGGATATAAAAATCTGGCCCTCAGAGATCAAAACAACATATACTGTCCTTGACATAAATTTAAAACTTTGCAGAATGAAAACTGTTAAAATTTTTACTTACCAAGAGGATCTTCTGTACTCATCTCTTCCAGGTCCCTGGTGTCTTTAGTACTTTAGAATATGTCGGGCCATTCTTCTTCATCTAAGTCAGACAAAAGACTTGAACCTTACGGATAAATGATGCTCTATCCAATTCCATATTTCACTGAATGGTGTTGGATATTTTTGTCTTTGGTTGAGAAACAAATGCCCATTTAAAGGAAGAGATAGCCTAGCCAAAAGGAAGTAGTGCTCACGGAGGTTAAATGAGCAAGTTCAAGATTCTTCTCTGCTACTTACCCACAGAGCAATCTTGAAGAAGTCACAGCATTTGTCATAGTTAAAACTCATTCACTGTTCTCCAGAGCTCTTTTCTGAATTAAAAATATGGTGATTTGTTTGATGTATAAATTGAAAGAGTTCTGGAAAATATTTGACTTAGGCTATCTGAGTACCATAACCCTCCTCTCCATCAGTGAAAGCTTTAGATCCAGTGTCCTGGGAGTTGCTTTAAAGTGCTAAGTTTTTCTTTACTTGTTTTGCAGCAACAGAAAACAAATACAGTGTTCTTGAAGATTATGTCCTAAACATTGTGTTAAAATGCAATTGGCAGTAGGATGTAACCATTAAATGACAGCTTGGATTTAATGGAAGATGCAGTTTTGCTTTTAAACCAATGGCTCCAGTTCTGTTTATTAAAGAATCAGGATTGTAGGATTAAGCACTGGAAAAAAATATGGAATACTAGAAATGTTTACATTACATGCTATGAATGGTCTCTTCTTTCTTAAAATAATTTCAAGTGACAAATTAAGACATTTTTAATGCCTCTTGAAGGGTAAGAGAAGTCTGAAATTATTTCTGATTCTGTGTTTAGGTAAAGTCCTTCACAATTTGAGAATGGTTAGACATAAAAACATGCATGTATCATTATTAAATACAAAGTTTGTGGTGTATAGTGTGGCTTTACCTGGTACTGTTGAAATCCATGAGTTTGAGGTGTGATGAATAAAGCAAATTATGGTGAGGAATCAAAAATACAGTGGTAGGTGACAATTAATATTATTATGTTCCAGATTTTGTTATTTTATTTCATGCTGCTTGTATTTCTGAAACCATATTACTCAACAACTACTCAAAAAGTTGCTCTCCTATCCATGAAAGTGTCATTGTGCTATTTTGGATGCTATATATTAAATTTATAGTGCAAAGTTTAAATACAAATTTGGATATAAAGATGAATAATTTATACCCAAAGAACAAACAAGTGTTCTTTGGTAGTTGTAGTTTCTGAGTATTCAAATCTTTGATGAAATTTGACTTGGAATTTGTCAAATCTGAGCATACATATGCATAGATTAAATTTTAATTTAAGTTTTGATATTCTTTTTAATATCAAAGTTGTAGCATTATAATTGGATTATAACAAACTCAATTTATATGTTGCCAAAGTAATGTATTCTAGAATTCTAGTTGTGACTATTACAGCTATAATTACTATTGAAAGACCCAGGGTTGCTAAATATTGAAAGTGCTAATAAGGAAAATTAAATTCTAGAAATTTTAAACCTACATTTTGAATGAAATATGTATTTTATTCCTTGTGTTTTCTTATTTCTTTTTATCCTCCACAATTCCAATTGTTATTCCTTTTGAAAATGCTTCCTTCAGCTTTTCTGAGGAAAATGTGGTTGTGGGTGTTATGGAGTTATGTTCTGTTGGCTTCTGCTCCCAATTCACCCCTGTTCACTTCTCCCACGAACAAGTTGGTCAGGAAGTCACACCATAGCAATGGCAAGATACTGGAAAGACACACCCATGAAACCAGAGGTGGTGGTTCACCAAAATGGAATTACCTTTGCCAGCATGAAATCCCTGGAGAAGATGTGGCTGACCTGATCACAGATATAAAGAAAACAATCTCAGAGAAAAGACCAGTGTGGATGCCTACCAAGACCTTGAGAATCACTACAAGATATGTGCCTTGTGTAAAAGGTTCTAATACCTGAGATCATTTCCTAATGGAATTTGGGGTCCTTGATTTGCATAGTCCTTTTGAGATTGTTGAACAGATAGAGCACTCTCATCAGCACTGAGCTGGGGTAGAGGTTAAAATCATTGTTGCAGGTCAGATGCCATGGCTGAGCTAGCTGGCCCGCCAACAACCACACCGAGGTCGGACACCATTGCTGAGCTTGCCTGGCTGCCCCTCTACTGCTGAGGGACACTGCACTTGCCTCTGTGCTGACTCAGCGTACCCTCACTGGGGCTCCCCCAGCTTCTTTGGAGGCTGGTGTAGACACTTTGAATTATTCTTGAGGGTGTGGCCATCATCATTGAAAGGGCGGCTCCCTTTCTGAGACACCTACAGGAGACTGGAGGCCATTTGACAGGACTCAGGATTCAAGAAGAGAAGGTATTGAGAGACTCAGGACCAACTCAGAGCCACCAGGTGAGTCTCTCCCACTGGGTGACGCTTCCTGGATGGGACGGTGATCCCAGAATGCAGGGAACTTCATGGAATAGAGTTGCCCAGTGAGATTCCCCCACTGGAGCTGTGAACCCAAATAACGGGGAGCATTGTAGAGGAGGACTGCCCAGCAAGAGGCTTCGGCACAGAGCGAGGGTCCCAGGCCTGGGCGGTAGGTCCAGTCCCCAGGGAACATCATAGAGGAGGGTCGCTCAGAGACAGAGTCTCTCGCAGAATCAGACCCCCCAGATCAGGTGGTAGTTCCAGGCCCCAGGGAATGTCCCAGAGGAGGGCTGCACAGTGAGAGTCTCAATTGCAGGGTGAGGCTCCCTGGCTCAGGAGATAGGTCCAGACCCCTGGGAACATCACAGAAGAGGGCGCCCAGCCCAGGTGGTAGTTCTGGACCAAAGGGAACTTCTCGGAGGAAAGCTGCCCAGCAAGACATCCCCACCAGGTGAGTCTTCTTCACTGGGTGAGGCTTTCCCACTAGGGTGGTAGAACCAGAGACACAGGCCCAGAACAGCTATGCCCCAGCCCACAGTCTAGTACCCCTTTGGACTGACCATTGTTCAAAAGGTGGAGGCGCCTCCACCCACCAGAGGGAAATATACCCCACCTGAAGGCCACCACCCCTAGAGGGGTAGCTTCCTTGTGGATCACTGCATTATCAAGTTCCTCCAAAACTTCAGGCTACTGAAGGATTGGAGGTGAGTTATTTGAAATCTACAGTGACACTATAAGTCAATAGAGGAAATCTGCAATATCTCAGAGTTTCACTACTAGAGGGATAGATACCTGAGCAATATGAAAAACAAGGGAAGAAAATGTCCCAAACAAAACTAGATGCTACATCAATAAAATCCAATGACAGCATGGCAGAAGAAATGTCAGAAAGGGTGTTCAGAATGTACATAATTAAAATGATCAGAGAAGAAAATGATGAGAAGAAAGAGCAAATGCAGGCTTTGAATGATTGCACCAATCAACAGTTAAAAGAGAAAAATGCGGGAAGCAAAAGATCATTTCAATAAAGAGAGATACTGAAAAATCATCAGACAGAAATCCTTGAAATGAAGGAAACAATAAACCAAATTAAAAACACCATAGAAAGCATAACCAATAGGATAGAACACCTGGAAGGCAGAACCTCAGACATTGAAGACAAAATATTTAATCTTAAAAACAAAGTTGACCAAACAGAGAAGATGGTAAGAAATCATGACCAGAACCTACAAGAATTATGGAATATCATGAAAAGGCCAAATTTAAGAATTATTGGGATTGGGAAAGGCTTAGAGAAACAAACCAAAGGAATAAACAATCTAGTCCATGAATAATATCAGAAAATTTCCCACATCTGAAGAACGAAATGGAAAATCAAGTACAAGAGGCTTATAGGACTCCAAATACACAAAATTATAATAGACCCACACCAAGGCACATTATAATGAAAATACCTAACATACAAAATAAAGACAGAATCTTAAAGGCTGCGAGAGAAAAGAATCAAATTACATTCAGTGGGAAATCAATACAGATACTACCAGATTTTTCAACCCAGACCCTAAAAGCTAGAAGGGCCTGGGACAACATTTTTCAAGCTCTGAAAGAAAATGGATGCCAACCAAGAATCTTATACCCAGCAAAACTTACTTCAGATTTGACGATGAAATAAAATCATTCCATGATAAACAAAAGCAAAAATAATTACAAAAAGAAAGTCGGCGCTGCAGAACATTCTCAACAAAATATTCCATGAGGAAGAGATGAAATACAACAATGTAAATCAGCAAAGGGAGGAACTACCCTAAAGGAACAGCAAAATAAAGAGAAACCAAGTAGTGTCAAAAAACAAAAATGAGTCAAATGACTCATTTTTGACAAATGACTCATTTATGACAAATCATATCACAATAATAACCCTGAATGTTAATGGCCTGAACTCATCAATCGAGAAACATAGACTGATGGATTGGATTAAAAAGAAAGATCCAACAATACAATGCCTGCAAGAGACTCATCTCATAGAAAGAGATACCCACAGAGTAAAGGTGAAAGGATGGGAAAAAAACATACTATGCGCATTGACACAGCAAAAAAGCCAGTGCACCCATCCTCATATCAGAATATGTGGACTTCAAGACAAAATTAGAAGGGATAAAGAAGGACATTTCATACTGCTTAAGGAAAGCATAAATCAGCAAGGCATAACAATCATAAATATCTATGCCCCAAACAGTGACTCATCCATGTACATCAAACAAATCCTTCTCAATTTCAGAAATCAAGTAGACCACAACACAATAATACTAGGTGATTTTAACACACCTCTCTCACCACTGGACAAATCTTCCAAACAAAAATTGAACAAAGAAAGCATAGATCTCAATAACACAATCAATAATTTAGACTTAACGGACATATATAGAATATACCATCCAACAAAAGCAAATACACTTTCTTCTCAGCAGCACATGGATGCTTCTCTAAAATAGACCATATTCTATACCACAAAGCTAATGTTAGCAAATATAAGAAGATAGAGATAATACCTTGTTCTATTAGATCATAATGGATTGAAATTAGAAATAAATGACAATAAAAAACAGAAACTACTCCAACACCTGGACATTAAATAATACACTATTGTATGATGAATGGTTAACAGAAGACATAAATAAAAAAATTCTTAGAGGTAAACGAGAACAAAATACATCATATAAAAATCTCTGGGACACTACAGAAGCAGTAGTTGGAGAAAATTTATTTCATGGACTTCCCTCAATAAAAGAAGAAAAAATCAGCAAGTAAACAACCTAACACTACAGCTCAAAGCCCAATAAAAGAAGAACAGAGCAAGACCAAAAGAAGCAGAAGACAGGAAATCATTAAAATCAGAGCTAAAATCAATGAAATAGAAACAAAAGAAACAATCAAAAAATTGACAAAATAAATAGCTGGCTCTTTGAAAAAATAAACAAAATTGATAAACCCTTAGCCACACTAACAAAAAGAAGGAGAGAGAAAACTCAAATCACTAAAATTCAGAATGAACAAGAAAATATCACAACAGTCACGAGTGAAATACAAAACATAATTAGAAGCTATTTTGAAAATCTATACTTCAACTAAATAGAAAATATTGAAGACATCAACAGGTTTCTAGAGACATATGAATTACCTAAACTGAACTAGGAGGACATACACAATTTAAATAGATCAATTTCAAGTAATGAAATAGAAGAAGTCATCAAAAGTCTACCAACAAAGAAAAGTTCGAGACCAGATGGGTTCTCAGTTGAGTTCTACAAAACATTTAAAGAAGAGCTCATTCCAATACTTCTCAAAGTATTTCATGAAGTAGAAGAGGCGGAAACCCTCCCAAACTCATTCTATGAAGCCAATATCACCCTGATACCTAAACCAGACAGAGACACATCGAGCAAAGAAAATTTCAGACCAAAATCCTGAATAAGCATTGATGCAAAAATAGTCAATAAAATTTTAGCAAATCACATACAAAAATATATTAAAAAATAGTGCACCATGATCAAGTAGGTTTTATCCCAGGGATGCAAGGTTGGTTCAACATTTGGAAATCAATAAATATAATTCACTATATCAACAGACTTAAAGTCAAGAATCACATGATTATTTTCATAGATGCAGAAAAAGCATTTGATAAAATACAGCACCCCTTCATGCTCAAAACACTAGAAAAAATAGGGATAGTGGGAATATTCCTTAACATTGTGAAGGCCATCTATGCTAAGCCCAGGGCCAATATCATCCTAATGCTGAAAAACTGAAAGCATTCCCCCTAAAAACTGGAACAAGGTAGGGATGCCTTCTTTCACCACTTCTTTTCAACCTTGTCCTTGAAACTCTGGCCAGAGCAATTAGACAACCAAAGAAATTAAAGGGAAACAAATAGGAAAAGAAGAACTCAAACTATTCCTATTTGCTGATGACATGATTATATATTTAGAGGAACCCAGAAATTCCACCAGAAAACTTTTAGAACTCATACGCGAATTCAGTAAAGTAACAAGATATAAAATCAATGCTCATAAATCTAATGCATAATATGTAAGTGATGAATCTTCAGAAAGAGAAGTTAGGAAAACTACCCCATTCACAATGGCCTTGAAAAAATAAAATACTTGGGAGTCAATCTCACAAAAGAGGTGAAGGACCTCTACAATGAGAACTACGGAACAGTCAAGAAAGAAACTAATGAAAGCCTTAGAAGTTGGAAAGATCTCCCATGTTGTTGAATAGGCAGAATTAATATTGTCAAAATGGCCATACTACCAAAAGTGCTATACAGATTCAATGCAATTCCAATTAAAATCCCAATGATGTACCTTACAGAAAAAGAGCAAGCAATCATGACATTCATCTGGAAAAACAAGAAACCCAGAATAGCTAAAGCAATCCTTAGCAGGAAGAGTGAAGCAGGGGGTATCACAATACCAGAACTCCAACTACACTATAAAGCAATAGTAACAAAAATGGCATTGTATAGGTACCAAAATAGACTGGTAGATCAGTGGTACAGAATAGAGGACATGGACACAAACCCAAATAAATACAATTTTCTCATACTAGACAAAGGTTCCAAAAATATGCAATGGAGAAAAGATAGCCTCTTCAACAAATGGTGCTAGGAAAACTGGAACTCCATATGCAACAGAATGAAACTAAACCCCTATCTCTCACCCTGCACAAAAACCAACTCACAATGCATCAAGGACCTTGGAATCAGACCAGAGACCCTGCATCTTATAGAAGAAAAAGTAGGTCCAAATCTTCAACTTGTTGGCTTAGGATCCGACTTCCTCAACAGGACTCCCATAGCACAAGAAATAAAAACAAGAATCAATAACTGGGATCAATTCAAACTCAATAGCTTTCTCTTAGCAAAGGAAACTATCAGTAATGTGGAGAGAGAACCTACAGAGTGGGAGAAAATCTTCACCACTCATACTTCAGATAGAGCACTAATTTCCAGATTCCTTAAAGAACTCAAAAAACTCTACATGAAAAATACAAATAACCCAATCAACAAAGGGGCTAAGGAAATGAACAGACACTTCAGAGAAGAAGATCTACAGGCAATCAACACATGTATGGGAAAATGTTCAACATTTCTAGTAATAAGAGAAATATAAATCAAAACTACCCTAAGATTCCATCTCATCCCAATTCAAATGGCAATTATCAAGAATACAAGCAACAATAGGTGTTGGCGAGGATGTAGGTAGAAAGGTACACTCATACATTGCTGGTGGGGCTGCAAATTAGTGCAGCCACTCTGGAAAGCAG
The DNA here is from genome assembly GCF_902686445.1 of Sciurus carolinensis. Classification (NCBI taxonomy): domain Eukaryota; kingdom Metazoa; phylum Chordata; class Mammalia; order Rodentia; family Sciuridae; genus Sciurus; species Sciurus carolinensis. Next base: position 1,299,696 of record NW_025920121.1, on the reverse strand, counting down.
TGTGGAGATTCCTCAGAAAACCTGGAATGGAACCACCATTTCATCCAGCTATCCCACTCCTCAGTCTATACCCAAGGACTTAAAATCAGCATACTACAGAGATACAGCCACATCAATGTTCATAGCTGCTCATTTCACAATAGCCAGATTGTGGAACCCACCTAGATGCCCTTCAACAGATGAATGGATAAAGAAACTGTGGCATATATATACCTTGGAATATTACTCAGCCATAAAGAATAATAAAATGATGGCATTTGTAGGCAAATGGATGAAATTGGAGAACATCATGCTAAGTGAGAGAAGCCAGTTTCAAAAAACCAAAGAAGAATGATCTCACTGAAAGTGATGATGACACATCATTGTGGGTGGGAGGGGCCAAGAATTAGGAAGGAGGGACTGTTTAGAGGGAAATAGGTGTGTGAGGGGTTGGGGGAAGGATGAAAATAACAGAATGAATCAAAATCTATTACCCTCTGTAAATGTATGATTACACAAATGGTATGCCTCTACTTCATGTACAGAGAAACAAGATGTATCACATTTGTTTACAAAAGAAATTAATAACAAAAAAATTTAAAAATGACAAAGAACTTGAATAAACATTATATCCATTTCTCTATAAACGATTGGTAACAGAGTAATAAACATATGAAAAGATCCTCAACATCACAAATCATTAGGGAAAGGCAAATCAAAATCATAATGATACACCAACCAATTTACATCCATTAAGGTGGTTATTGTAAAAAACAAAATAAAAACCAGAAAATAACAAGTGCAGGAAAAAAAGATCATTATTGCAGATGCCAATGACAATTATTTTAATGGATTATCTGTCGTTTAAAGGAAAAAGGAAATGTTCTATTTGTTGTACAAATCATTAATAATCTCTCTGTCTCTCCCTCCTGCACATACACAGAAATATTTTATTTCTGAATCATTTGAGGATGATTTACATATCTATGTCCATACCCCCAATACTTTGAGGTACATTTCTCAAGCAAAGTACAATATCTTATTTTAAAGTAGTGCAGTTAACAATTTAGAAAGTTTTACACTGATGCCTTTTATCTAACCTACCACTCCTATTCCAATTTCATTAGTTGATCCATTAATATCCTTTAAAAGCATTTTCCATCCTGTACAGGTTCCAGCATGGAATTGGGTAATGCATTGAGTCCCTTTGACTTTCTTTAATCTGAAACATTTCAGTCTTTCTTTGCCTTTGCATTAACATTTTTGAAGAATACCAAATCATTCCCTGTCATCTTTATAAAAAAATAGTATCATCATTCTCACTTTGGATTTGTCTGATGTTTCTTTGGGATAAGATACAACTTTTGCATTGTCTTATTCCTTAGAATATCATACCTGGAATCACATGGCCTCTTCTAGATAACATTGATTTTGCTCCTGTGGTATTAAGGTCAGTTTCATGCATCAACTTGGCTAAGCTACAGTCACTGGTTATTCAATCAAATGCTAATCTAGGCATTACTTTGAAGATATTCTATGAATGTGATTAAAATCTGTAATAATTTGATCTTAAAAGAGATTATCCCAAATAATTTTGATGGACTTGATTTAATTAGTTGAAAGCCTGAGGATTCCTTGTAGTAGAAAAATTCTTTATATTTGTGTGGTTAGAAACTTCTGCTCATGTGTGAGAGTTCTCTCCCATCCTTCTTGATGGCCTGCCCTTTGAATATCAAACTTGCTTAACCACAATTGTCAAAGTCAACTTCTTGCAATAAATCTCTTAATGTATGTCCTGATTGATTGGTTGTGTTTTTCTGATTGAACCATATCTGACACATTTAAATACATAGTAGTTTCCTATTGCTGCTATAACAAATTAACATAAATTTAAACAATAAAATTTATTGTTTTGAGTTCTAGGGATTAGAAATCTAAAATATGTTCCTTCAAAAGCTCTATTTCCTGTCTCTTTACGGTTCCATAATTCTGATCTCTACTTCTCTTGAAAGCCTTCTTTTCTGATTCTTAACACACTTGACTCCCTCTTTCCCTTATAATGATTCTTATAAATATATCGTCCCACCTAAATCATCCAGCAAAATTTCTCCATCCCAAGGTCCTTAATTTTATCTTGTCAGCAAAGTCCCTTTTGGCCTGTAAATTAACATATTCACAGGATATGAGGATTAAGAAGTCATTTCTGAGAAGACTTGCTGTGCATCCTGGTTCCAACATTTTGGAGAAGTTACTAAATATTCCAAGTTTATGACCATGCCCTTTAGCCAGAGGTGTGCACAACTTCTGTGATTATCACTTATGCTAATTTTCATCTCAGATCTAATAGTGTGATTGGTCTCAGGATTACTGTGTCTGAGGACAATGTAAAAATGTTCAAGATGACATCATAACTTGTTATCAATAAAAATTGTATCGTGTGTGGCTCTTTCCTATGTCATTATCTAAGTAAGAACATATAACTGAAGATTTAAACACAATTTTGAAAATCCTGAACCCTTTTCATGGCCTCTCCTTTTGGCTACCTTTTGTGTGTGTGTGTGAAAATAAATCTATTTCAAAGTTAATTGGACTATCAAGCTTATCTGGATTGTCTAAGCCAATGGTTGGGTACCTTTAACTTAAATGATAAATTGGAGTTAATGTAACTGGCCTCAGAGCATTAGAAGGGAATAAGATTTCAACCTAAACAACAACCAAACCAGTAAGATCCAATAAGCTTTGTTCTAATATGCCATGTTCTTAGCCTGGCAAAAGCACACAACAGGAAACTTATTCCCACAGTATCGTGTCTCCCTGAGTGGCCGGTACCTAGGTTTGTTAGTTTCTTCACACTTACAAAGCATGTGCACCTGCTGCAGAGGACAGCCAAAGTGCATCTGCCAGCTTGACAGAGAGAAGCTAGGTCTCCCACCATTTAATTTATGATTCTGTAACATAGACCAAAGACTTACCTGCTAACTCACACCTTTGTAAGTTCAAGTGCATCACACAGAAAAAAATACCCAACATTTCATATTTTTCTTACCTCTGTTTTCGAGTGTTGCTGTAAAATGACAGATCAGGCCACGCTGGATATTAACCCTTTTTCAAGAACTATGTTGTTTTTTGTTTCCAGGAAGATTAGACCAGCTCCAAATTGCCCTCCTCCCAAAATTAAGCTCCATGCACCTTGCTCTACCCATTTCTAGCTGTAACCCTATGACTGGGGAGTTTGGAATGCTACCAGGATGTGTGAAGACATTACCATTTGGGGACAATTCCTGTGTGAGTTCCAGAGCACTATGCATAGTGTGCTACCTACAACTGGCTGAATTTAGAACTGGTCACCAGCCATTGCCAGAAGCTTAAGATGACTTTGCTTCAGAATGAAATGAAGTCTACTTGTAATAGAGTTTTACTTTGTTTTGTTTTTAGCCCTTCACCAAAAAAAAAAGCAACATTAAAAAAAAAAGGAAAAAAAAAACCTGGCAATCCAAGATGGCGGCCTAGAGGGTGACTGCACCCCCAGTCACTCCAGAACCCAGGAGTTAAGAAGGGGAGGCATAGAGAGACTCAGACTGAAATAGAGCCACAGGTGAGTCTGCCCACTGGGTAAAGCTCGGCCCGGGTGGCAGGCCCAGATAGAGGTGGCTTATCAGAGCCGGTCAGGGCAGCTAGAGTCATCCACAGGCAGCCCTGCGCACTCCGGCGGTGGGCCCCGCCCACACAGCCAGCTTCTCCAGGTTCCCGGAGCAGGCCTGCTAGTGAGAGCCTTTCTGACCAGAACAAGCTCCAAGTCCTGGAGTCAGCGCAGTGCAGCATACTATGGCATGCAAGCAGCTTCAGGGACCAGGATAGGGCAGCCAGAGACTTCCCCAAGTAGCCTGGACCCCTGCGGTGGGAGGTGCCTTTCAAGGCTAGCTTCTCAGACCAGACTGCCCAGTAAGAGGTTTTCTACATAAAACCAGCCAAAAGCCCCCAAACCACTGGAGAGCTTTGATCCGCAAGCAGCCTCTGGGATCAGGGCAGGGCAGCCAGAGACCTCTTCAGGCGACTCTGCCCACTCCGGCCACAGGCTCTCTTCACAGGGCAATCCAAGATGGTGGCCTAGAGGGTGACTGCACCCCCAGTCGCTCCAGAACCCAGGAGTTAAGAAGGGGAGGCATTGAGAGACTCGGACTGAAATAGAGCCACAGGTGAGTCTGCCAACTGGGTAAAGCTTGGCCCAGGTGGCATGCCCAGATAGAGGTGGCTTTCAGAGCTGGGCAGGGCAGCTAGAGTCTTCCCAAGGTAGCCTTGCCCACTCCGGCAGTGGGCTCCTCCCACACGGCCAGCTGCACGGTGTAGGCCCACAGTGAGAGCCTTTCCGCACAGAGCCATCTCCAAACTGTGAAACCAGTAGGGGGCTAGGGGCAGTTTTCTTCGGATGCACTGCATTATCAGATTCCTCCAAGACATCAGGCTACTGAAGGCTGGGAGGTGATACACTGGAAATCTACTGGGACACTATAAGCCAATAGCGGAAAACTGCAATATCTCAGGGTCCCACTGACAGCTGACCAATATGAGAAAACAAGGGAAGAAAATGTCCCAAACAAACCTAGATACTACATCAATAAAACCCAATGACAGCACAGCAGAAGAAATGTCAGAAAGGGAGTTCAGAATGTACGTAATTAAAATGATCAGGGAAGCCAATGAGGAGATGAAAGAGCAAATGCAGGCATTGAAGGAGGAGATGAAAGAGCAAATGCAGGCATTAAATGATCGCACCAATCAACAGTTAAAAGACCAAATACGGGAAGCAAGAGATCATTTCAATAAAGAGTTAGAGATACTGAAAAAAAACCAAACTGAAATCCTTGAAATGAAGGAAACAATAAACCAAGTTAAAAACTCCATAGAAAGCATAACCAATAGGATAGAACACCTGGAAGACAGAACCTCAGACAATGAAGACAAATTATTTAATCTTGAAAACAAAGTTGGCCAAACAGAAAAGATGGTAAGAAATCATGAACAGAATCTACAAGAATTATGGGATATCATGAAAAGGCCAAATTTAAGAATTATTGGGATTGAGGAAGGCTTAGAGAAACAAACCAAAGGAATGAACAATCTATTCAATGAAATAATATCAGAAAATTTCCCAAATCTGAAGAATGAAATGGAAAACCAAGTACAAGAGGCTTATAGAACTCCAAACATACAAAATTACAACAGATCCACACCAAGGCACATTATTATGAAAATACCTAACATACAAAATAAAGACAGAATTTTAAAGGCCACAAGAGAAAAGAATCAAATTACATTCAGAGGGAAACCAATAAGAATATCAGCAGATTTTTTAATCCAGATACTAAAAGCTAGAAGGGCCTGGAACAACATATACCAAGCCCTGAAAGAAAACGGATGCCAACCAAGAATCTTATACCCAGCAAAACTTACCTTCAAATTTGACGATGAAATAAGATCCTTCCATGATAAACAAAAGCTAAAGGAATTTTCAAAAAGAAAGCCAGCATTACAGAACATTCTCAGCAAAATATTCCATGAGGAAGACATGAAAAACAATGATGCAAATCAGCAACAGGAGGCGATAGCCTAAAGGAATAGCCAAATAAAGGAGAAACCAAATCATGTCAAAAACAAATATGAGTCAATTGACTGGGAATACAAATCATATCACAATAATAACCCTGAATGTTAATGGCCTGAATTCATCAATCAAAAGACACAAACTGGCAGATTGTATTAAAAAGAAAAATCCAACAATATGCTGCCTGCAAGAGACTCATCTCATAGAAAGAGACACCTATAGACTAAAGGTGAAAGGATGGGGAATAACATACCATGCACACGGACACAGCAAAAAAGCTGGAGTATCCATCCTCATTTCAGATAATGTGGACTTCAAACCAAAACTAGTCAGAAGGGATAAAGAAGGACATTACATGCTGCTTAAGGGAAGCATAAATCAGCAAGACATAACAATCATAAATATCTATGCCCCGAACATTGGCTCATCCACATACGTCAAACAAATCCTTCCCAATTCCAGAAATCAAATAGACCACAACACAATAATACTAGGCGATTTTAACACACCTCTCTCACTACTGGATAGATCATCCAAACAAAAATTGAAAAAAGAAACTATACATCTGAACAACACAATCAACAATTTAGACTTAACGGACACATATAGAATATAACATCCAACAAAGAACGAATACACTTTCTTCTCAGCAGCACATGGATGCTTCTCTAAAATAGACCATATTTTATGCCACAAAGCTACTGTTAGCAAATACAAGAAGATAGAGATACTACCTTGTACTCTATCAGATCATAAAGGATTGAAATTAGAAATAAATGACAGAATAAAAAACAGAAACTTCTCCAATACCTGGAGATTAAATAATACACTATTATATGATGAATGGATAACAGAAGACATCAGGAGGGAAATAAAACAATTCTTAGAAGTAAATGAGAACAAAGACACATCATATCAAAATCTCTGGGACACTATGAAAGCAGTACTTAGAGGAAGATTTATTTCATGGGGCGCATTCAACAAAAGAAGTAGAAATCAACAAATAAACGACTTAACACTACAGCTCAAAGCACTAGAAAAAGAAGAGCAGACCAATACCAAAAGTAGTAGAAGACAGGAAATAGTTAAAATCAGAGCCGAAATCAACGAATAGAAACAAAAGAAACAATTGGAAAAATTAACAAAATAAATAGTTGGTTCTTTGAAAAAATAAATAAAATTGATAAAACCTTAGCCACACTAACAAAGAGAAAGAGGGAGAACACTCAAATTACTAAAATTCGGAATGAACAAGGAAATATCACAACAGACACGAGTGAAATACAAAACATAACTAGAAGCTATTTCGAAAATCTATACTCCAACAAAACAGAAAACCTTAAAGACATCAGCAAATTTCTAGAGACATATGAATTACCTAAACTGAACGAGGAGGACATACACAACTTAAATAAACCAATTTCAAGTAATGAAATCGAAGAGGTCATCAATAGCCTACCAACAAAGAAAAGTCCAGGACAAGATGGGTTCTCAGCCGAGTTCTACAAAACCTTTAAAGAAGAGCTCATTCCAAAACTCCTCAAACTATTCCAAGAAATAGAAGAGGAGGGAGCCCTCCCAAACTCGTTCTATGAAGCCAATATTACCCTGATACCTAAACCAGAGACACATCGAGGAAAGAAAATTTCAGACCAATATCCTTAATGAACATCGATGCAAAAATTCTCAACAAAATTTTAACAAACCGCATACAAAAACATATTAAAAAGATAGTGCGGGGGCCAAGATGGGGGACTAGAGGGCGGCTGCATTTCACGCTGCTCCAGGACGCAAGATTCAAAAGAGGAGATAGTGAGAGACTTGGGACCAACTCAAAGCTGCTGGGTGAGTCTCTCCCGTTGGGGAGGCGTCCCGGATGGGGCGGTAGCCCCGGAACGCAGGGAATTTGTGAAGTGGAGTTGCTCGGCGAGACGCCCCTCCCCCCGCTGGAGCGGTAAACACGGACAACTGGGATCATCGTAGAGGAGGCGGCTCAGCATAGCGCTTGGACTCGAGCAGCCGCTGGGGCTCCGGGTGGCTGCCTGGGGAGGAGCTGCGTGGCGAGCTGTTTGGACCCAGAGTGACCACTTCCGAACACCGGGGGGTTGCCCGGAGGAGGAGGAGAGGCCCGGCGGGTCGCTTGGGTCTAGGAGTGACTGCATCAGAGCCACCGGCGGTTGCCAGAGGAGGAGCTGCGTGGTGAGCTGTTTGAACTCAGAGTGGGCGCTCCTGAGCGCCGGGGGACAGCCCGGAGGAAGAGGAGGAGCACGGCGGGACGCTTGGTCTGGGAGTGACTGCATCAGAACCACAGGCGGTTGCCAGAAAAGGAGCTGCGTGGTGAACTGTTTGAACCCAGAGCGAGCGCTCCTGAGTGCCGGGAGGTTGCCCGGAGGAGGAGGAGGAGCGCGGCGTGTTGCTTGACCTGGGAGTGGCTGCATCAGAGCTGCGGGCGGTTGCCAAAGGAGGAGCTGCGTGACGAGCTGTTTGAACTCGGAGCAGCTGCTCCAGAACACTGGTGGCCTACCTGGAGGAGGAGAGCGGTGGGACGCTTAGCCTGGGAGTGACTGCATCAGAGCCACGGGCGGTTGCCAGAGGAGGAGGCGAGTGGTGAGCTGATTGGACTAAAAGCGACCGCTCCTGAACACCGGTGGCCTGCCTGGAGGAGGAGCGTGGTGAGTCACCTGGTCTCGGAGCCACCGTTCCTGAACACCTGGGGGGCTACCCCAAGGAGGAGGAGGAGGAACGGGGCGGGTCACTTGGACTTGGAGTGACTGCCTAGGGCTGCGGGTGGTTGGCGGGAGGAGGAGACCCGAAGTGGGTTGTTTGGATTCCTAGTGACTGCGTCGGAAACCAGGCGGCTGTCCGGAGGAGGAGGTGTGTGGCGGGTCTCTGTGTCTCGGAGCTATTGTGCGGGGCTCCAGGTGGTGGCTCAGGGGAGGGGCTGCATAGCCAGGCGATTGGTGCAGAGCAGGGTCCCAGGAGCTAGGTGGCTTCTTGCTGGAAGAGCCGCACAGAGACACGCCTAGGGGCGGAGCGAAGTTTCCAGGGCTGCGGGCAGATTCTCTGAAAGAGGCAGCCTAAGGAGACTCGCCTGCGAAGGGTGAGGCTCCCAGGCCCAGGACATAGGTCCGGGCCCCTGGGATCATTGCAGAGGAAGACAGCCCAGCCCAGGTGGTAGTTGTAGATTGTGGGGAACCTCTAGGAGGGCAACTGACTAGCGAGACGTCCCCACCGAGTGACTCTTCCCGGCCAGGGGAGGTTTTCCCACAGGGACGGTAAAGCCAGAGACATAGGCACAAACAGGCCTTGCCTCAGCCCACAGTCTACTTCCCCATTGGATGACCATTGGTCAACAAGTGGAGGCACCTCCGCCCACTAGCAGGGAATATACGCCACCTGAGGGTCAATCCAGACCCTAAAAGCTAGAAGGACCTGGAACAACATTTTTCAAGCTCTGAAAGAAAATGAATGCCAACCAAGAATCTTATACCCAGCAAAACTTACCTTCAAATTTGACGATGAAATAAAATCATTCCATGATAAACAAAAGCTAAAAGAATTTACAAAAAGAAAGCCAGCATTACAGAACATTCTCAGCAAAATATTTCATGAGGAAGAGATAAAAAACAAAGAAGCATATCAGCAAAGGGAGGAATTACCCTAAAGGAACTCTCAAATAAAGGAGGAACCAAGATGTGTCAAAAAATAAATAAATAAATAAATAAAATTTTAACTATGAACCAAATGACCGGGAATACAAATCATATCTCAATAATAACCCTGAATGTTAATGGCCTGAATTCATCAATCAAAAGACATAGACTGGCAGATTGGATTAAAAAGAAAGATCCAACAATATGTTGCCTTCAACAGACTCACCTCATAGAAAGAGATACCCATAGACTAAAGGTGAAAGGATGGGGAAAAACATACCATGCACATGGGCTCAGCAAAAAAGCTGGAGTATCCATCCTCATTTCAGATAATGTGGACTTCAAGCCAATGTTAGTTAGAAGGGATAAAGAAGGACATTTCATACTGCTTAAGGGAAGCATAAATCAGCAAGATATAACAATCATAAACATCTATGCCCCAAACAGTGGCTCATCCATGTATGTTAAACAAATCCTTCTCAATTTTAGAAACCAAATAGACCATAACACAATAATACTAGGTGATTTTAACACGCCTCTTTCACCACTGGACAGATCTTCCAAACAAAAATTGAACAAAGAAACCATAGATCTCAATAACACAATCAATAATTTAGACTTAACAGACATTTATAGAATATACCATCCAACCAAGAGCGAATACACTTTCTTCTCAGCAGCACATGGATCCTTCTCTAAAATAGACCATATATTATGCCACAAAGCTAATGTCAGCAAATACAAGAAGATAGAGACACTACCTTGTATTCTATCAGATCATAATGGATTGAAGTTACAAATTAATGAAAGAGTAAAAAACAGAAACTACTCCAACACCTGGAGATTAAACAATATGCTACTATATGATGAATGGATAACAGAAGATATTAGGAAGGAAATTAAAAAATTCTTAGAGGTAAACGAGAACAAAGAAACAACATATCAAAATCTCTGGGACACTATGAAAGCGGTACTTAGAGGAAGATTTATTTCATGGAGCGCATTTAATAAAAGAAGTAAAACTCAAAAAATAAATGACCTAACACTACAGCTCAAAGTCCTACAAAAAGAAGAACAGACCAACACCAAAAGTAGTAGAAGACAGGAAATAGTTAAACTGAGAGCTGAAATCAACGAAATTGAAACGAAAGAAACAATACAAAAAATTGACAAATAAATAGTTGGTTCTTCGAAAAAATAAACAAAATTGATAAACCTTTAGCCACACTAACAAAGAGAAGACGAGAGAAAACCCAAATCACTAAAATTCGGAATGAACAAGGAAATATCACAACAGACACGACCGAAATACAAAACATAATTAGAAGCTATTTTGAAAATCTATACTCCAACAAAATAGAAAATTTCGAAGACATCAACAGGTTTCTAGAGACATATGAATTGCCTAAACTGAACGAGGAGGACATACACAATTTAAATAGACCAACTTCAAGTAATGAAATAGAAGAAGTCATCAAAAGCCTTCCAACAAAGAAAAGTCCAGGACCAGATGGGTTCTCAGCCGAGTTCTACAAAACTTTTAAAGAAGAGCTCATTCCAATACTTCTCAAAGTATTCCAGAAAATAGAAGAGGAGGGAACTCTCCCAAACTCATTCTATGAAGCCAATATTACCCTGATTCCTAAACCAGACAGAGACACATCGAGGAAAGAAAATTTCAGACCAATATCCTTAATGAACATCGACGCAAAAATTCTAAACAAAATTTTAGCAAATCGCATACAAAAACATATTAAAAAGATAGTGCACCATGATCAAGTGGGTTTCATCCCAGGGATGCAAGGTTGGTTCAACATCAGAAAATCAATAAATGTCATTCACCATATCAATAGACTTAAAGTCAAGAATCACATGATTATTTCGATAGATGCAGAAAAAGCATTTGATAAAATACAGCACCCCTTCATGCTCAAAACACTAGAAAAAATAGGGATAGTGGGAACATTCCTTAACATTGTAAAGGCCATCTACGCTAAACCCATTGCTAATATCATTCTAAATGGTGAAAAACTGAAAGCATTCCCTCTAAAAACTGGAACAAGGCAGGGATGCCCTCTTTCACCACTTCTATTCAATATCGTCCTTGAAACTCTAGCCAGAGCAATTAGACAGACCAAAGAAATTAAAGGGATATGAATAGGAAAAGAAGAACTCAAACTATCCCTATTTGCTGATGATATGATGGTATACTTAGAGGAACCAGGAAATTCCACCAGAAAACTTTTAGATCTCATAAGTGAATTCAGTAAAGTAGCGGGATATAAGATCAATGCACATAAATCGATGGCATTTTTATATATAAGCGATGAATCTTCAGAAAGAGAAATTAGGAAAACTACCCCATTCACAATAGCTTCGAAAAAAATAAAATACTTGGGAATCAATCTCACAAAAGAGGTGAAAGACCTCTACAATGAGAACTACAGAACACTAAAGAAATTAAATCAAGAAAACCTTAGAAGATGGAAAGATCTCCCATGTTCTTGGATAGGAAGAATTAATATTGTCAAAATGGCCATACTACCAAAAGTGCTATACAGATTCAATGCAATTCCAATTAAAATCCCAATGATGTACCTTACAGAAATAGAGCAAGCAATTATGAAATTCATCTGGAAGAATAAAAAACCCAGAATAGCTAAAGCAATCCTTGGCAGAAAGAGTGAAGCAGGGGGTATCGCAATACCAGATCTTCAACTCTACTACAAAGCAATAGTAACAAAAACGGCATGGTATTGGTACCAAAATAGAAAGGTGGATCAATGGTACAGAATAGAAGACACGGACACAAACCCAAATAAATACAATTTTCTCATACTAGACAAAGGTTCCAACAATATGCAATGGAGAAAAGATAGCCTCTTCAACAAATGTTGCTGGGAGAATTGGAAATCCATATGCAACAGAATGAAACTAAACCCATATCTCTCACCATGCATGAAACTAAACTCAAAATGGATCAAGGACCTCGGAATCAGACCAGAGCCCTTGCATCTTATAGAAGAAAAAGTAGGTCCAGAGCTTCAACATGTCGGCTTAGGACCAGACTTCCTCAACAGGACTCCCATAGCACAAGAAATAAAAGCAAGAATTAATAACTGGGATAGATTCAAACTAAAAAGCTTTCTCTCAGCAAAGGAAACTATCAGCAATGCAAAGAAAGAGCCTACAGAGTGGGAGAAAATCTTTGCCAATCATACTTCAGATAGAGCGCTAATCTCCAGAATCTATAAAGAACTCAAAAAACTCTACACCAAGAATGTAAATAATCCAATCGACAAATGGGCTAAGGAAATGAATAGACACTTCACAGAAGAAGATATACAAGCAATCAACAAACATATGGAAAAATGTTCAACATCTCTAGTAATAAGAGAAATGCAAATCAAAACCACCCTAAGATTCCATCTCACCCCAATTAGAATGGCAATTATCAAGAATACAACCAACAACAGGTGTTGGCGAGGATGTGGGGAGAAAGGTACACTCTTACATTGCTGGTGGGGCTGCAAATTAGTGCAGCCACTCTGGAAAGCAGTGTGGAGATTCCTTAGAAAACTTGGAATGGAAACACCATTTGACCCAGCTATCCCACTCCTTGGCCTATACCCAAAGGACGTAAAATCAGCATATTACAGAGATACAGCCACATCAATGTTCATAGCTGCTCAGTTCACAATAGCCAGATTGTGGAACCAACCTAGATGTCCTTCAATTGATGAATGGATAAAGAAAATGTGGTATATATATACAATGGAATACTACTCAGCCATAAAGAACGATAAAATTATGGCATTTGCAGGCAAATGGATGAAACTGGAGAATATCATGCTAAGTGAGATAAGCCAATCTCAAAAAACCAAAGGAAGAATGATATCGCTAATAAGTGGATGATGACACATAATGGGGGGTGGGAAGGGTTAGTGTTGGGGTTGGAGTTGGGTTTAGGGAGGGGGGCAGGAATCGAGGAAGGAAGGACTGTATAGATGGAGGGGAAGGGTGGGAGGGGAGGGGGGGAAGGGAAAAAATAGCAGAATGAATCAAACAACATTACCCTATGTAGATTTATGATTACACAAATGGTATGCCTTTACGCCATGTACAGACAGAGAAACAACATGTATCCCATTTGTTTACAATTTTATAATAAGAAAAAAATCAAAAAAAAAAAAAAAAGATAGTGCACCACGATCAAGTGGGTTTTATCCCAGGGATGCAAGGTTGGTTCAACATTCGGAAATCAATAAATGTCATTCATCATATCAACAGACTTAAAGTTAAGAATCACATGATTATTTCAATAGATGCAGAAAAAGCATTCAATAAAATACAGCATCCCTTCATGCTCAAAACACTAGAAAAAATTGGGGTAGTGGGAACATTCCTTAACATTATAAAGGCCATCTACGCTAAGCCCATGGCTAGTATCATTCTAAGTGGTGAAAAACTGAAAACATTCCCCCTAAAAACTGGAACAAGGCAGGGATGCCCTCTTTCACCACTTCTATTCAACATCGTCCTTGAGACTCTAGCCAGAGCAATCAGACAAACCAAAGAAATTAAAGGGATACGAATAGGAAAAGAAGAACTCAAACTACTCTGTTCGCTGATGACATGATTATATATTTAGAGGAACCTGGAAATTCCACCAGAAAACTTTTAGAACTCATAAGTGAATTCAGCAAAGTAGCAGGTTACAAGATCAATGCTCATAAATCCAATGCATTTTTATACATAAGTGATGAATCTTCAGAAAGAGAAATTAGGAAAACTACTCCATTCACAATAGCATCGAAAAAAATAAAATACTTGGGAATCAATCTCACAAAAGAGGTGAAAGACCTCTACAATGAGAACTACAGAACACTAAAGAAAGAAATTCAAGAAAACCTTAGAAGATGGAAAGATCTCCCATGTTCCTGGATAGGCAGAATTAATATTGTCAAAATGGCTATACCAACTAAAGTGCTATACAGATTCAATGCAATTCCAATTATCATCCCAATGATGTACCTTGCAGAAATAGAGCAAGCAATTATGAAATTCATCTGGAAGAATAAAAAACCTAGAATAGCTAAAGCAATTCCTCAGTAGCAAGAGCGAAGCAGGGGGTATTGCAATACCAGATCTTCAACTCTACTACAAAGCAATAGTAACAAAAACGGCATTGTATAGGTACCAAAATAGACAGGTAGATCAATGGTACAGAATAGAGGACACGGACACAAACCCAAATAAATACAATTTTCTCATACTAGACAAAGGTTCCAAAAATATGCAATGGAGAAAAGATAGCCTCTTCAACAAATGGTGCTGGGAAAACTGGAAAACCATATGCAACAGAATGAAATTAAACCCCTATCTCTCACCCTACACAAAACTCAACTCAAAATGGATCAAGGACCTTGGAATCAGACCAGAGACCCTGCATCTTATAGAAGGAAAAAGTAGGTCCAAATCTTCAACTTGTTGGCTTAGGATCAGACTTCCTTAACAGGACTCCCATAGCACAAGAAATAAAAGCAAGACTCAACAACTGGGATAGATTCAAACTAAAAAGCTTTCTCTCAGCAAAGGAAACTCTCAGCAATGTGAAGAGAGAGCCTACAGAGTGGGAGAATATCTTTGCCAACCATACCTCAGATAGAGCGCTAATTTCCAGAATCTATAAAGAACTCAAAAAACTCTACATGAAGAATACAAATAATCCAATCAACAAATGGGCTAAGGAAATGAATAGACACTTCACAGAAGAAGATGTACAAGTAATCAACAGATATATGAAAAAATGTTCAACATCCCTAGTAATAAGGGAAATGCAAATCAAAACCACCCTAAGATTCCATCTCACCCCAATTAGAATGGCGATTATCAAGAATACATGCAACAATAGGTGTTGGCGAGGATGTGGTGAAAAAGGAACACTCATACATTGCTGGTGGTGTTGCAAATTAGTGCAGCCACTCTGGAAAGCAGTGTGGAGATTCCTCAGAAAGCTTGGAATGGAACCACCATTTGACCCAGCTATCCCACTCCTTGGCCTATACCTAAAGGACTTAAAATCAGCATATTACAGAGATACAGCCACATCAATGTTCATTGCTGCTCAGTTCACAATAGCCAGGTTGTGGAACCAACCTAGATGCCCTTCAATTGATGAATGGATAAAGAAACTGTGGCATATATATACAATGGAATATTACTCCGCAATGAAGAATGATAAAATTATGGCATTTGTAGGCAAATGGATGAAATTGGAGAATATCATGCTAAGTGAGATAAGCCAATCTCAAAAAACTAAAGGACGAATGATCTTGCTGATAAGCGGATGAGGACATATAATGGGGGGTGGGGTGGGAAGGGTTAGCATTAGGTTTAGGGTTAGGTTTAGGGTTAGGGATAAGGAGTGTGGTAAGAATGAAGGAAGGAAGGACTGTACAGAGGGAAAAGAGGAGTGGGAGGGGTGGGGGGGAAGGAAAAAAAATAAACATCATTGCCCTATGTAAACGTATGATTACACAAATGGTATGCCTTGACTCTATGTACAAATAGAGAAACAACATGTATCCCATTTGTATACAATAAAAAAAAAATTGAAATTTGGCCAAAGTACAAAAAAAAAAAAAAAAAAAAAAACCTGCTTGGCTCTTTCATACCACATACAAGTCCTGGTTCTTTGCTGCGCACCCAACTGGGCTGATCTCTCATTAGTGTTGATGAGCCCAGGGTGGAAAGGTACTTCTTTTATTCCTGAGAGCATTTCTTCTCAGTCATCTTGCACTCTCAATCACCACTAATAGCTATTTTTGCACAAATTCAAAGCAGGCTCAGTTAGGGATAGAAGAAATACTTTGCATTAAGTGGATTATTTTAAGTTTTCAGTGGTGTTGCTTCAGGACAAAATAGATGGTGCAGAGAAAGGAGGGTTGCTCACTAAGAACCTGCAAGGACATGGACATGACGATGCTATGCCACACTGGGTCCCATCAGTCATCCACAGGCCACTGGGCTTCTGAGGTCTGTTCTTGAGTCACTGGAAATAGTGACTGTGATTATGATGTGTTTGCTGTGTGTCAAATATACTGATCTGATGTTTGATTATACTGGCTGGAAAAAAAAGAATAAAAAAGGAAAAAGATGTAACATAATATTAAACTTTCAGTTCCAGTGCTGGGTCCCTATAGATTTTCTGGTAGCACATTATCAAAAATTTACATTGCCAGTAAATGTTGAAATGTCTGAGAATAATGGGTTGGGTTTTGACTTTCCTGTATAACTTAAATTGAGGAGCCTACCGCCTCCCAGGGACAGGCATATGACTGAGAAGCACGTATCTGGGATTTGCAGGGACCTGGAGTCAGGCTGATTCTTACTGGTTTGAGGGCATTTAACATATCAGAAACCCTGACACATCCTACAAGATGTGTCTTCCTGGTTGCAGTCCAGCATAAGAATTCAAAGATGATTTTTGGAAACCTGGGTTTTAACATTGGATCCACTAATTATGAATATTTTGATGTTATCTTTCAATAATTTGAGGCTGAGTTTCATCAGTCAACTGAATGGGGGGATAATATTAATTACTTTGAGTGTTATACATGATAATTGTGTGTGTGTGTGTGTGTGTGTGTGTGTGTGTGTGTAAAGCATGGTACCTGTGATGGACCAAATTGCTCTATAATGAAAGCTAATACTATATGTCCAATGCAGACATTTATCAAAATATCTCAGCTTCCTCCAGGGCTGATTTGGTTTCTTAATAGATTCTTGGCTTTCTTACTGACAAAATCCTAGATAAAAGTCAAGTTTCCCCAGAAAAGGACATAAACGAGGAGGGCCATGGGTCATCCCAGATTCACAAGGACTTTGGCTCTGGCTTTCAGTATGTCCTTTCCTATTTATCAGTTTAGTCATTGTCTTCTGTGACTCATCAGGCAGGGACAGCAGAGGTAGTATGAGGACCTTGAGACCTTAATATAAAACTAATTAATTCTTTAGTTTCTTCAATCAAATCCTTTGTCTGAAACATGTGGACATAGATTATAAGAAAATAAATTTTGAAGGGGTTAACGGGGTGTCACTTAAAGTCACATTTCAGGTTTGGGCATGGAAGATCAGATGGACAGAAGCTGATGTTTCACTACTGTGTTTGGTGCCTGAAAAAGTCACAGCTCCCACCAACAGGGTGCTCGCTCCATGGTAGTCTCTGCCAGCCTGAAAGAATAATTCTAAACACAAAAATTTCCACCTTTCTCCTGATACTTTAAGTTCAAGTGTCTCATTCTTGTATCAGGAAATATTAGGCTTATACATTTGAATTTCCAAGTCCAGCTGGTGCTCAAAGAAAGCACTTTGGCCCCTCTCCCCTCCACTCCTCTTGCTCTCACTTTTCCACCAGCAGTTTGGTCTTCATCTTACTCTCAGCTCTTGGTCCAGAAATGCTTAATCTGTTTCCACTTCCGATTCCTCCTTGTTTGGTGACGGTACATGTTCTCCCAAAGGCCTGAGCCTTCTCCTGCAGGCTTCAGTCTTGTTCCTCCCTCTGACTACAGGTGTCCTCCGTCTTGATCACCATGCTGCATCCCAAGTCCTCAGAACCAGTCCTGGTTCTCACTACAGGTCAGGCCAGCCCTGATGCTGAAAAACAGCTGAGAATGGAATGCCAGAACAGCACAGCCTAGTGGATAGGGCACAGGTATCAACCAACACGGACTCTTTTAATGGAGATATTGTGCTTTATCTTTTTTCTGTGGCATTCAAATAAAAACTAATGGTTCAAGAGTTAAAGGAAAGTCGAGTCTTTGGTAAGAACCATTCATTGTTAAATGATTCAATGACTGATGCGTTAAGTGTTGGCTCATCTTTTGGTTTTAACAAATGTTTTAATATCCTCCCCCTTGGAGTGAAGACTGCACTTCCTACACTCCAGTTCTAGAAAGGCCTCTCTTTGTGACATAGGATGAGTTTCTGTGCCTCAGTTTCCTCATCTGGGCATCCTTAGAGTATCTACGTAATAGGTTCTTTGTTTATATGAAATAAGATGACTTAAAAAGCTTAGAACAGTACCTGATTAAATAGTGTTATTTATTTTTCTCAAAAGTAAGTTTGCTCAAAACTTACTTCCTTAAGTTGGAATTAAAATTCCCAGAAACTTCCCACTGAGGTCCATCAAGAGCCTTCACATTTGGTCTCTGTGGTCACTCTGCAAAGAGGTTGTAGGGCTGCTGTGGTAACCCGTCTCCTTAGTTTGAGTTCATAAATGGAAGAGGTTAGAGAAAGGCACATTTCCAGTATCTCCGCATTGGCTGGACACATCTATCAACTCTTATAATTTCCAGCAGCTCAGTGAAGTTATGCCTTAAGTTCCTAATTTTAAAAATGAGATAACCAAAGTGAACTTAAGCTTTGATCCCAGGTCTTTCTGATCCCAGAACTCAACCTCTATGTACTACTTATAATTTTATGACTTTTGGCTAACAATCTGACTAGTGGCCAAAGTACAAAAATGAAGACTAACTACTGGCTTGCTTATTTTGTAGTGTTTTCCTTCAAGTTAGAAATTTCCTACCAGAGTACTGTTGTATGCATTTCTAGTTTATTTAGTCTAAGTTAACAATTCATCCCTTATTTGATTTATCACTACTTTTAAGTGATATTTTGAATTAACTTCAACATCTCAGTCATTTTTAGAGTTTTCTTGAACCCCTTCCCATTAAACACTCTTCCTTAAAGAGACAAAATCATATATTAGGCATTCCCTGTGGAAGGAAATAACAAACCTAGGTGAGATGCCCTTAGTACCGGTCTATGGGGTTAGGGGCCTCACTATAGTTGATGAAGAAAAATTAAACATTAAATTCATTTTAAAAATTGGGCCTGAATTTAATTATCCTAACAATGAACAAATTTAATTATCCTAACAATGAACAAATTTTAATTTGGAAGGTAATTTATATAAATTGATGATGTAGCTTGAGAATTCATTCAAATATGAAACTTGTTGTGCTTTGGCATTAGACTACTAGTGGAAAATTCTATGCCATGAAACAGTTTTATGTACAAAATTAATAATAGTGTATAAAATTGTGTTCAGGTTATGCATGTAAGGTGTGTTGATACAGAAATTAATTTTGTAGTTAGACCCAAGTCCCATCATCAAGATATCTTATTACTAATGTGCAAATATTCTACAATTTGAACAAAATCTGAAATCGGAAACACATCTGATCTCAAGCATTTTGGATAAGGCATGCTCTACTTGAAATTAATAGACATATAATATAATTTTATAGCCCTGAATTGAAAGACCCTTTCTTTTTTCAGATTTACTCCTCTAATTTTTAATTGTGTGTGTGTGTGTGTGTGTGTGTGTGTGTGTGTGTGTTCAGGTCACCAAGGATGAGGTCCACTGCCATGAGCTTCCTATAGGAAGCTTGTAACTCACTAGTATCTTAAATGCCTCCTGTTCCCACTTGGAAGAGTGAAAGAAGCTTGTAATATGGAAGAATGAGTGCTTCTAGAAGGCAGAGGCACAGAAATAAGAGAACTGAAAGATCAGGATACTAGGTTTGTGCAAATTGTTGCAGCCACTCTAGAAAGCAGTATGGAGATTCCTCAGAAAACTTGAAATGGACCCACCATTTGGTGCAGCTATCCCACTCCTTGGTTTATATGCAAAGGACTTAAACTAAGTATACTACAGTGACACAGTCACATCAATGTTCATAGCAGCTCAATTCACAATAGCTAGATTGTGGAACTAACCTAGATGCCCTTCAGTTGATGAATGGATAAAGAAATTGAGGTATATAGACATAATGGAATATTACTCAGCCATAAAGAAGAATAAAATTATGGCATTTGCTAGTAAATGGATGGAGTTGAAGAATACCATGCTAAGTAAAATAAGCCAAGTCCACAAAACCAAAGACCAAATGTTTTCTCTGTTAAGTGGATGATGATACATAATGAAGTGGGGGTGGGGGGGCAAAAGAAGTATGGAGGAACTTTGGATTGTGTAAAGGGAAATGAGGTGGGAGGGGTGGGGGAAAGAAAGATAGAGGACTGAGACAGACATTATTACCCTATGTACATGTATGATTACATGAATGGTGTGAATCTACATTGTGTACAACCATAGAAATGAAAATTTGTACCCCATTTGTGTACAATGAATCAAAATGCAGTCTGTAAAAATATAAAAATAAAAAAATAAAAATAAATTTTAAATATTACTCCTGGTCAATCTAATGAACAAGGCCTATAGTTTCCAGAAGAAAATTGCCCACAATAACTGGTGTTGGGATGATTGGATATTCCTATGCATCTATTTAGTGGAAATACAAATACCTACCACTGCTATTAAATGATGAGCAGTTGCTGGCCTGAAAGGTTGTCCCCATTGTACTTGCCTTGTTGCATGTGACAAAAGAAGATGACTCATGCACATGAAGTCTCATTGTGAAATCTTACTTGACAGACTTCTCCTACTGTGAAAAGTTTGGAATGGCTTTAAAGGTGACTATAGATGTGTAACAATGAAATAACAAAGTGCCTCATTATGTTTGTGACATTTGTTCCCAATGGTAACTAATGGTAACTAATTATGTAGAAGAACATCTTATACATAATCCTTAAGTTAGAGAGCAGTTTTGCTCAGTAACTTTTTTGATACCACGATTGAACCCAGGGTGTCATGAAAGATAGGTAAACATCCAAACACTCTACCATGGAGCTACAAACCCAGTCCTCAATAACATTCTTATATCTCCATATATTTAATATTAAAAGTAAAGAACCAATTAATATTAAAAGTGAGAACCAACACTTCCCATAGTTAATAAGCTCATAGGCTTTATTTTATCAGTAAAATCATATTTAATGTGTATGTGTTATTTCAAATGATGCCCCATATCAACTGGGGCTGTGACCAGTGTGACTAAATTGCCTGTGAGTTCCAAGCCACTGAAGCAAGGCTCTTTTAACAAGATGATCTGTCATCCAACTGGTGTTTGTTTTGACAGCTGCAGACAATGATAACATCAAGTATAACATTGAAATGTTCTATTTTGATCCTAAAATGAATTCTCATATTTGTTACTCATGAGAAATGAGACATACAAGAAGGCAGCCCTTCAATCAAAAATTTCAGTGTGCTGCCTATTTCGGCCCTGCTGAGGGAAGGTGGGATACCTTGTCAATTATTCCTATGTGGGGATAACTTGGAATCTGTGCGATAAGTTCAAGTCTACAAAAAGGCTTGAGTTTTTTAATTTTATAGCTGATGATAGAATAATAAATGCTGTGCACTTTTCCCCTTTTATAATAATTTTAAGCTATACCTCATACAGTGGAAACTAGTTCAGTTTATTTTGGTTTGAGAATACTTTATCATTATGGCTAAAATTGCCAACCCTACCAGATTTAGTAAATGGAAAATAATTTTAAATATCTAAATGAATGTGTTGGCAATAAATACTCTTTTAATTTATATAACTCAGCCTGTACATTGGTTTAATTAAGATCAATTTATCACCAAAGCATTCTGCTCTGATACTCAGACCAAAAGCTTTGGGGAAATTAAAAAAGGAAGGCAATCGAACAAAAATGGGTGGGTCACAAACTTTCAGACCAGTCAGTAACATTCCCAGAATTCCAGGTCAGATTAAAGAGCTTCCGCAAGGGCCCTCCATGGCTTCCTTCAGCATATTAAGAGCATTCGCTCAGTCACCATCTGTGTCTTTTTAGCTCAAAGAGGGATACATGGAGGCTCTGAGAATATTCATGCACCTTGAAATTTTTAATATTTTATCTTATTGTACCCAATCAAGAATGTCCAAAGCAGTAGTTGCATGCTTAAGAATTCCTAATTTATCCAGGATTTGGAACATCACTATTAATTTTGCAGGCAATAGCAAACTCCTGGCTTTCTCTAATATAGATTTCATCACTAGGAAATTACTTGTTAGCTAACAGAATCATTTTGAACTTGCATTTTAATTTATTTTAAATCTTAGTGTAAATCTACACCAAAAATAAAAATCATATATTATTTACTATTGTATTTGCTATAAAAATGCTGCTGTGAATTTCCACATAAAAAACTCCTTTTAAAATTTTGCTTTTCTTGAGAATTTTGTGTTTTCCACTTTGCATTAAGGAGAAATGTATAACCAGTTGCTTATGTTTGGGCTCAGGCTAACAGTAAATATATAACAAAGTTAAAAGTTGTTGACTTACATGAGTTAAAAAAAATTTGGCAATTTTTACTTTTAAATATATTTTATGTTATAATAGAATTTCAACAAGGGCATTATTTTCCAATAAAATAATGTAGTTTCTGATAACTACATACATGCATATGTCTTTAATATAAATTTACTCTGAGCCTTGGAAATAGGTGAGATGCAAACTAAAGCAAAGTCTAATGTAGAAAAAATTTGATGCTGAGCAGAGCATAGGACAAGAAAGCAACTGGAGGCTCCTAAACTATACATCCAAGTGTGTATAAGTTACACATCAAACTAATGAGCTTATGTATGTACACAAGTATACATGAACATAGAGACACATATACAATCTTCTACCTATACAGATATACATTCATACCAATAAAACATGGGTCTATAATTGAAAGTTCACAAAAGAGAAAAGAGAACTGAATTTAATTATTATTTAGTGGACAATGGTGTCCTCTGGGAAGGTTTCTGGAATATGAGACAAAACAATTACGGAGCACTTTCGCCTTCATTCTGCTGTGTGAATGTTTCATGAACTGTTTATGTTGTTGAAAGAACGTGAAATGGATACAGTTTTCTCAAAGGAATAGGGGATTCTGTGGCAGCAGGCTTAAGAGAGGTAGAACCTCAGAAGACTCACAGACAATGCTCTGTCCACCACTGCTTCTGCTAATTTTTCTTCACATCTTTCTCTATTTTTTGCCAGGAAAGGGCAAGATTTTTATTTCCCAGAATAGTTGTGGCCCTGCCTTCAAGAACATTATTTTCACCAGGCATGGTGGCACACACCGGTAATTCAAGCAGCTAGAGAGGCTGAGGCAGGAGGATCACAAGTTCAAATCCAGCCTCAGCAAAAGTGAGGTGCTAAACAACTCAATGAGACCCTGTCTCTAAATTAAATATAAAATAGGGCTGGGGGTGTGACTCAGGGGTTAGAGTGCCCCTGAGTTCAATCCCTGGTACAAAACAAAACAAAACATCATTCTCTATGGTAGCCCTACTTTGTGTACTGTTGCTCAGATCTGATGAAAGGGTTCTTTCCTCATGGTCATGAGCTCAGTGATTTCCAGCCTCCCTGGCTCTTGTTTCACAGCTTTGTACCTAGGACAAGGCAGTCTTTGCATTTATAAGACTTCAGGTAAATGAACTGTACTGATTCATTTTTGTTTCCAGTTCCAAGTTGCCCCTAGAACTGAGAGAAGCAGATAACGTTGTTCTCATTTTTTAACAGAGTTAAATGTAATACATTCTATGTAGACTTTGCATGGATAAAACTCTCTCAAAGCATTTAACCACTTAGGACCCAAGAATGTACTAGATAAGTGGAAAATAAAGCCCAATACCTGTAAAACATACACCATAACTAGAAATACAGGTTTTGGATTGATGAAAAATCTGATTCTTACATTTCAGCAAAGGCACAATCCCACCAAAGCAGACATATAAAATGAGATGTGGAAGATATGTTCCTTTGGATAAAACCCACTAAACAAAACTCCTTCATTTCATTCCTTTAAGAGCACAGAAGACAGCCTGTCCTTGATTAATGTGGATATTGTCTGTTTGGTTAAGGCATAACAAAATCTTCTTCCATCAGACAAATATTGTTTGGAGCAAGTTGTCCACCAGATCTATCATTCATACCCAACGGAAATGGCCATTTCCAATAAAACACTCCTTTCAGAATGAAAGCTACATTTGCTACTGCATGTGAGCACCCAGCAGCTGCTGCCCAGCATCCTGGCCAGACAAGGCAAATCTACATATCTAATAACTCTGGTCATGTTTGCTACTATTTCATTCATTAAAGATATATTTACAAAGTAAAAAACTAACCACCCTGCTGCTGTGAGACCAGGATGCCTTCTCTGTGAGGACAAACCTGTACTCCAAAATACTCTGCCGACAGGAGCCTGAGAGGCATAATTTGGATCCATCACCATTAACTATCCCTCCTCTCAGTCCCATAATGTAATTAACATTGCAGGTCTCATGGCTTTTTTTAGGAGAATTAGAAGCCATGAGTCATTTGAGCATCATCAGAACAAGCTCTCCTAATGTAAATGACTCAATCTCAGAGATTGCCATCTGGCAGCATTCCAAGATACAAAGATCTGAAAGCCAGCACTTAATCTGATTTAGGACCTCTTAAAATATTCTTCAACCTTGACTAAACATTGTTCTGGTAAAAAAGTTTGGGAATTATTTTAGGAACCAATCCTGGTCAGAGCTGTCTTAGCTGTGCTATTGATTCTTTTTAAGTAATTGCATTTAATTTGGAAACTTATGGATAAAGAAACCCAGGAAGAAATATGACTATGTCAAGTAAAATAAGACTTAGTATGTAGAAGAAAAGATAATGTAAAAATATAAATCTTTATTGAACAGATATGCTGTTGTTCTACTCCAGAGTTCTTAATGTCAGGATTTAGTCTATTAATATTGATAGGATATTTTCTTTTATTTTTAGAGCTTATTTTTATCAGTGCATTATGATTTCACATAGTAATGAGGTTCCTTATTACATATTTGTATGTGCACACACTATGATAGTAGAATTTGATGAATTTCATTCCTTAGCACCTCCCTTTTCTCTCCCCTCTTTCCTCTCTGTGGTATAATTCCTCTACTCCATAGAGATCTATTTTGGTGAGTTTCCCTTCTTTCTTCCTTTACTCTCTCTAGCTTCCACATATAAGAGAAAGCATACAAACTTGGACTTTCTGGGTTTGGTTTATTTCAGTTAACTGTCAAGTGTCACCCATTTTGTTGAAAATGACAATTTCATTCTTCTTTATGACTGAATAAACCTCCATTATGTATATATACAATTTCCTTATGCATTTCTTCATTGATGGACACCTAGGCTGGTTCCATAGCTTGGTTATTGTGAACTGTGCTGCTATAAACATAGGTATGCATGTATCACTCCTGTATGGTAACTTTAATTCTTTAAGAATAAATACCGAGGAGTGGTATAACTGGGTCATTTTTTGATTCCATTCCTTAGCTTTTCAGTCATGTCTGTACCCATTTCCACAGTGACCGTATTAACTCACAATTCCCCCAGCAGTGTAACAGTGTTCCTTTTTCTGCACATTCTCTTCAACATCTATTATTTGTATTTTTAGTGGCTACCATTCTAACCAGAGATGAAATTTCAGTGTAGTTTTTATTTATATTTCCCTGAGTACTAAAGATGTTGATTATTTTTCATGTCTTTATTAGCCACTAGTATTTCTTCTTGAAAATTGTCTATTTATTTTATATGTCCAATTATTGATTTGGTTGTTTTTCTGATGTGAATTTTTTTTATTTAATTATTTATATAATCTGTATATTAATCTTCTATCAGAAGATTAGCTGAAAATGATCCCCCCTCATTCTGTAGGTTCTCTTTTATAATTGTTTCCTTTGTTGTTCAGAAGTTTTAATGTGATTTCATCCCATTTATTCATTCTTAGAATTATTTCCTGAGTCTGATGACCCCTATTGAGGAAGTTCTTGCCTGTACTTAAACACTGAAATGTTCACCCTACATTTTCTTTTGCACATTGAAAAGCATCTGGTCTAATTCTCAGGCCTTTGATCCAATTTGAGTTCATTTTGTGACAGGTTGAGAGGGGTCCAGTTTCATTCTTCCACATGAGATATCCATTTTTCTCACCACCATTTACTAAAATGCTATCATTTTTCCATGGTATGATTTTGGTGCTTTTTTCAAAAACTAGATGATCAATACTAGTCAAAGGGGCCAAAAATATGCAATGGAGAAAAGATAGCCTCTTCAACAAATGGTGCTGGGAAAACTGGAAATCCATATGCAACAGAATGAAACTAAACCCCTATCTCTCACCCTGCACAAAAATCAACTCACAATGGATCAAGGACCTTGGAATCAGACCAGAGACCCTGCATCTTATAGAAGAAAAAGTAGGTCCAAATCTTCAACTTGTTGGCTTAGGATCAGACTTCCTTAACAGGAATCCCATAGCCCAAGAAATAAAACCAAGAATCAATAACTGGGATAGATTCAAACTAAATAGCTTTCTCTCAGCAAAGGAAACTATTGGCAATGCGACAGGAGAGCCTACAGAGTGGGAGAATATCTTTGCTACTCATACTTCAGATAGAGCACTAATCTCCAGAATCTATAAAGAACTCAAAAAACTCTACACAAAGAATACAAATAACCCAATCAACAAATGGACTAAGGATATGAACAGATGCTTCACAGAAGAAGATCTACAAGCAATCAACAGATATATGAAAAAATGTTCAGCACCTTTAATAATAAGAGAAATGTAAATCAAAACTACCTTAAGATTCTATCTCACCCCAATTAGAATGGCAATCATCAAGAATACTAGCAATAATAGGTGTTGGAGAGGATGTGGGGAAAAAGGTACACTCATACATTGCTGGTGGGGCTGAAAATTAGTGCAGCCACTCTGGAAAGCAGTGTGGAGATTCCTTAGAAAACTTAGAATGGAACCACCATTTGACCCAGCTATCCCATTCCTCGGCCTATACCCAAAGGACTTAAAATCAGCATATTACAGAGATACAGCCATGTCAATGTTCATAGATGCTCAATTCACAATAGCCAGACTGGAACCAACCTAGATGTCCTTCAATTGATGAGTGGATAAAGAAACTATGGTATATATATACAATGGAATATTAATCTGCTATAAAGAATAATAAAATTTTGGCATTTGCAGTCAAATGGATGAAATTGGAGAATATCATGCTAAGTGAGATAAGCCAATCTCAAAAATCCAAAGGACAAATGATCTCACTGATAAGCGGATGATGACACATAATGGGTGGTGGGAAGAGGGGCAAGAATGGAGGAAGGAGGGACTGTATATAGGGAAAAGAGGGGTGGGAGGGGTGGGAGGGGTGGGGGGAAGGGAAAAATAACAAAACGAATCAAACATCATTACCGTATGTAAATGTATGACTATGCAAACGGTATGCTGTTACTCCATGTATAAACAGAAACAACATGTATCCCATTTGTTTACAATAAAAATAAATTTTAAAAAAAACTAGATGACCGTGTCTATGTGGGCTTGTCTCTGTGTCCTCTGTCCTTCTTCATTGATCTATGTGTCTTGTCATGCCAATGCCATGCAATTTTTGTTACTACAGTTCTGCAGAATGATTTGAAATTGGGTATTGTAATACCTTCAGTGTTGCTGTTTTTTGTTTTTGCCTAGAACTTCTTTGGCTATTCTGGGTCTTTTATTCTTCCATATGAATATAAGAATTGCTTTTTCTAATTTTGGGAAGAATGTTATCAGTTTTTGATGGAGATTACATTGAATCTGTAAATTGCTTTTGGTAATATGGTCATATAACAATTTAAATTCTTCCTACCTGTGAGCAGGTACTTCCTTCTTCTTGTATGTTCTTAAATTGATTTCTTCAGTTATCTGTAATTTTGATTGTAGAAGTTTTTCTTCTTGGTTAGATTTATTCCTAAGCATTTTAATTTTCTGAGATTATTATGAATGAAATAGTTTTCCTAATTTCTGTTTTGGTAAATTTATTATTGGTCTAATAGAAAGCTATTAATTTTGTATGTTGTTTTTTGTACCCTAATACTTTAGCTGATCTTGTGTATTAGCATAGGAAGTTGTCAGTTGCAGTGTTTTGAGTCTTCTCAGTATAGAATCAGATCATCTGCAAACAGTGATAATTTGACTTCTTCCTTTCCTGTTTGTATTTATTTAATTTTCTTTTCTTGCTTAATTACCCTGACTAAAGTTTCAAGTATCACATTGAATAGGAATGGTGCAACTGGACATATTGTCTTCTTCCTAGTTTCACAAGAAGCAATTTCAGTTTTTTCATTATATATGATATATAGGACATTTCAATAGTGGTTTATAAACACAGGATATAAAATTTTAACAGGTGTAATAATAGCGTTTTAAGAGCTTAGTAAAGTTATCCCAACAACATTGTAAAATGTCAGTGTGAAAAGTAGGTGTAATGTATAAGACATTGCTTTTAACACTTAAATGTTTACAATTTGTTAATGCATCTTGTTGCTTTGGGTTGCATCATCTCCTTTAAATTCTCCCAAACATAAAATAATGTGATCACAGGATGGCTCAAAATTGATTTTGTTAGTTCAGGGCATAGGGTGAAATTTATAAAACAATCAGGGGCCAGGATACTCAACAATCACCAAATCTCCAAGTTCCTTTAGGAAATGGTGAAGGAACTCTAGAGTTTTCTATCAGCATTGATAATTCCTTTCTTTTCTCATTAAATTTCTTAGTACAAATTATGAATTGATTTCTTTGCACATCAAATTAAGTTTTCATGTTGACAAGAGTTTTATAATTCCAGAGCCAAGTCTTGAGGACCTTCTGTGTATAGTTTACACTTCTTTTCCTCATATAGATTTATCACTTGGATTCCAAGGACTCAACTTTGATACCCTTTGTCCCTCATCATGGAAGGCTATTGCCACTACAGTGTAGAAAGAACTTGTGTCACAGAAAAACTCGTTTTACTAGATATTCATAAGGAAGAGGTGCCATAACAACTTTCCCCATATGTCTTCTTCCGCTTCATTTAGGTATGTATTTGAGAAAATAAGAGACAGTTAAGCATTCCAAACTAATATGTACTTTGCCACTGGCTTTTGGGAAATGGCCTCAAAGACCTGAACCAACACAAAAAAATATATATTTGGGAGAATATGAATACCTTCGTAAAATGTAATTGCTATTTTTCTTTTGGTAAGTTTTCTGAATAATTATGTCTTCTTGTCAAAATTTGACAGTTTGATCCTCAGGTTGAATGCAAAAATTGTCTTTTCTTCCTTTCTGCTTATATAAATTATTAACTGGGACTAGATATTCAATATATGAAATGGAACTATATACATTACAAATTGTCATGATGATAATTCACATTAAAACCAGAACACTAAACTAGGTATAAAACACTGAGATGTTGTTAAATTCCAGTTGATGGTAGAATCATTTAAAATTACAAGTGAAATTATTTTTAAAATGACTTAATAGGTTACTATAAATTACACACACACCAACTTGTAGTTGGAAGGGAATTTTTAAGTGTAATCCAAAAAACCCTACTTAAAGAGGTTGAGATCAAAGAATTAAGAGACTTGACAAGTTCACTTTGAATATCAATTCTAAGAAAAAACTCAGAATTTCTTATTTTTATGGTCTCTTATTTTTTGTCTGACTTTTTTTTTCTCCTTAACAAATAATAATATATAAAACCAAAAACCATGTTTGGAATTAATATTAATCTAAAGGCATAAAGAGTAACTGGGTAAAGTGAAGATTTTCTGAAGGTCTTTTGGTACTTATAGAAACATGTTTGACCCTTAGAAGTCAATCTTCAAGTTCTGTCCCAAGATGGTCCAGGGTGATACCCTAGAACCTCTATTTTTGAGCAGTTGGTATGAATCAGTGGTCAGAGCATGCAAAGTTCCTAGTGTTCCATTCATTAGGAAAATGGAGTGTATATAGAGTATATGTAAACATTTCTTTATATAAATCAGGTTCTGTGACTAATGAGGTCACAGATTCAATTCAAGTATATTGAAAACAAATATGCTGCACTTTAAAAGTGTTGGTTAAACAAATTAACATGATTTATTAAATAATTCAAAACTGTCTCACCCTACTTATAAGGGTTGCCTGCATATATAAACTGTAGAAGGATCTCTGAAAGTAGTAAAAGTTAAATGATTCTTAAACAATGCTCAAGATAATGGTCCACACTGCTAGAAATGACTCTACAGGGATATATTGTCTTCTCTTGTGCCCACCCCTTCTCCTTCATTATTTTAAAGCAAAAGTTCTGAATTCAGCAGTAGAATAAGTTACTACTAAATACCAAATTGAAGTTGCACAAAATAATAAAATTAAGTCTTCAACCTTGGTTACCAGGTACTTGATCACTATCTAGTTAATCGTTGGTAGTGTAGACTGTACATAAGGAAAGGAGGTAGGGTGTATAAATTTGTCTTCCTGCAGGTTGGATCTAGATTTCAATATGGTAAGACCCTGAGAGGATCCATAGGATAAAGGAAGGAGGCCTGGATATCTGGAGAAACAGCTAGAATGTGATCAGAAGGTGTGCATTTCTAGGAAGAATATTTCAAGAATTCTTGGGGGATTTATGATGGGCGCAATGACATTCACAAAAACTCACAGTTATAAAACTATAATGGTGGATCCATGGCATAGAAGGTTTTTCTCCCATTTAACTGATTTGCTTTCTTCTTCCTCATCTTCTCAACCCCTCCCACCTTCTCATCACCATTATCAAAGCCTTGCAGTATGTTTTAATGACTTCTCAATGGTGACTCCCCTCTGCCCTTCAGTGATCAGGACTTTCCTTGGAATCAAGTGCATTTCTCATGCAGGACCAGTACATGATGCCCTGGCCTTTCCCCTACATCAGACAGACGTAAAGACCAGACCATGAAATAACACTTTGATGTGTGCATGGTGGGAATCACATCATCAGGAAGGCATAACATAACGGTAGGAATGAGCTCAGCTCAGGTCTTGTGGGGACATGTTCTCCTTTTGGGATCATGGCAATCATTCAAATTTCAAAAAGGTATCAAATGAAAGGTGATTTTCCACCTGGTGAATAATAATAAAATTTGATTGCCCACCTGTTGCTCCTGGGCTCTGCAACTATCCGGTGGCTGACTCACTTCCTGGTAACAGATACTTTTCTGAGCAATTGGAAACAGACTAACTACTGCTTTCTCTTCCACAAAATAATTGTCAGTGGGACTTCAGGATGTAAAATGGCTATAATATTATACTCAAAGGAAAGATTGGGACTCCAAGATCAGCATGAAATAGCAATTGCAATAAGCAGTGTCTTGAGGAGCTATAAATTTATTTCCCAGCAGATATCTTTAATCATATCAAGCAAGTAAACCATTGGACTTACATGAATTTTCTCTTACTTCTTAACAAGAGTAAAATGAGCAGCAATATTTTACCCATTATATGCTATAACGTCATCAGATGATATCAATTTTAATCTGTTGGATTGCTAGTCACTGTAATCCACTAGAATTTGACCCCTTCATTGAGGATTGTCAGTCATCGTTGAAGTGCTATCATTTGGATGTGGAATGTCCCCCAATTACTCATGTTAACAACGTGGTCCCCAGATTGACACCTTTAAAAGGTGGAGCCCAGTAGGAGGTCTTCTGTCATTGAAGGAGTGAACTCAAAGGGCGTTTGCGGACCCCAGTCCCTTCTTCTTTCTCTCTTTTGTTTCCCATTCATGAAGTAAACAGTTTTGACCTTCTGCCACCACGTGCTGCCTCACCGCAGGCCCTGAAGTAGTGGGCTAGCTGACCATGGCCTGAAATCTATAAAACTGTGAAACAATAAACTTTTCTTTTAGTAAGTTAATTATTTCAGGCATTTGTTATAGGAATAGACATCTTATTAACACATGGAATTTAAGAATTGGAGCATCTTAAAAACCTGGTAGTAAAATGTAGAACATCACTATTGCAGAGTTCTGTACCTCAGGTTTTGTTGACATCGCTCATGTATTTGAAAATGCAAGCAGTATTCTGTCAATAATCTTTCATCTCCCTAATCAAAGAAGTCCCTGACCACTGCCTTACTCATTTTATTCATAGCACTATATTTGATATAAATTTACTTGTTTATTTGTTTCTGTGTATCTCTCCCCATTAGACTGTAAACCCTATAAGAAAAGAGACCTTCACATCTTTTGTAATTAAGTGTCTTTGGTATATCATTTGGTCATTGCCAACAATTCTATGTAGCAAATCATCTCAAAATAGAGTAGACTGTGCTCTAGCCATTTATTTTCATGGTTCTGTGGGCCAGTGGGGTGTCTCTTCTTTAGGCTGTGGTGATTGAGACAGTCTTCACACTGCAATTCCTAAGGTCTAGGTTCAGAAGTGACACCTCGGACTTCCACCTACATACCTTCCTTAGCCAAATCATCTTACATGGTCAAGGAAAAAGTCAAAAAGAGGGAAGTAGAGTGTGCCCATGATGAAGCCATGGCAAGGGTGTGGATGAAAGGCACAGTCATGGGATGGGACCAGCATTCTGAACTACCACTAGGGACACTGGGTAATTGCAGACATTTCTTCAATTTTATATTCCTCCCTAGAGCATGCCCTCAGTTGTGTGATTTTGAGAAATCTGTTATCAAGAGGTGCAATATTTTTTTCTACCTCTTGAATAAGGGATGAATTCAGTACCTGAATGGTTGCACTGATAGAAAAAGATGTGACAATAATGTATTTTGATTCCATGCCTATGCTGTGAAAGGCTTCGCATGCTTCTGTTTCCTCTTGCACCCTTGATACTGCCATATCAATAAGCCTGAGCTAACATCCGGGATGATGAGGGACTAGGGACTTGGTCACCATCATTGCCCCAGGAAAGCAACTGCCAGACACATGTGAGGCTGTGTGAGACATGAACTTCCTGGCTAACTCACGTATTGTCCATGAATATACAAAAATGTTCTTCTGTGATTTTCTTTTTCTTCTTCTTTCTTTCTTTTTCTTTTTTTTTTTTTTCTTTCTTTCTTTCTTTTTTTTTTTTTTTGGTACTGAGGAGTGAACACAGGACACAGGGGCACTTTACACTTAGCTACATCCTGGTCCTTTTTTATTTTAAAAAATTGAGTCAGGGTCTTGAGAGTTGCTGGGATTATAGGCATGTCCTTTTATGAGCAACCAAGTCTGGCCCAAATCAGTAATCTAAGTTGGCCCATATATTCATGAACAGAACCAATTGCTTACTGCTTTGAGCCAATGGGGTTGGAGAGATTTTGGATTTTTTACAAATTAAGAGTTTGACTCAGGCTCCAACATGGCATAGGGTAAGAACAAACTATTGAATGGTTCATAGAACTCTCTGAGTTGCATATTTCAGAAGGCATTAACTCTGTCTTAATGCAAACACAACATTTTACACATGATATCAAGGGAGTCATAGACCACCTTGGCCCGTCAATGAATTCCAGTGAATTCTCATGACCTAGTCTGAGCAGCTATCTAGTTGGCTGACTGACTTTTAAGGGATTTGACTCCATAATCTGGAATCAAGTTACCGATTTTACCTGTTGCATGTTCCAAATTCTTTCCCTAACTAAACATTGATGAAAACTTTTCTCCATTTATTTCTTCTCTATAAAGACCTCTTCCTATCTAATTATCAAAGAATATCTCTATCCAGAACTTCCCTACGATAAAGGATATAAATTCTTTTTTTTATTGTAAACAAATGGGATACATGTTCTTTCTCTGTTTGTACATGGAGTAAAGGCATACCATTGTGTAATCATAAATTTACATAGGGTAATGTTGTTTGATTCATTCTGTTATTTTTCCCCTTCCCCCCACCCCTCCCGCCCCTCTTTTCCCTCTATACAGTCCTTCATTCCTCCATTCTTGCCCCCCTCCCTAACCCTAACTCTAACCCTAAAACTAACCCCTCCCATTATGTGTCATCATCCACTTATCAGCGAGATCATTCTTCCTTTGGTTTTTTGAGATTGGCTTATCTCACTTAGCATGATATTCTCCAATTTCATCCATTTGCCTACAAATGCCATAATTTTATCATTCTTTATGGTGGAGTAATATTCCATTGTATATATATACCATAGTTTCTTTATTCATTCATCAATTGAAGGGCATCTAGGTTGGTTCCACACTCTGGCTATTGTGAATTGAGCAGCTATGAACATTGATGTGGCTGTATCTCTGTAGTATGCTGATTTTAAGTCCTTTGGGTATAGGCCAAGGAGTGGGATAGCTGGGTCAAATAGTGGTTCCATTCCAAGTTTTCTAAGGAATCTCCACACTGCTTTCCAGAGTGGCTGCACTAATTTGCAGCCCCATCAGCAATGTATGAGTGTACCTTTTTCCTCACATCCTCGCCAACACCTGTTGTTGCTTGTATTCTTGATAATTGCCATTCTAATTGGGGTGAGATGGAATCTTAGGGTAGTTTTGATTTGCATTTCTCTTATTACTAGAGATGTTGAACATTTTTTCATATGTTTGTTGATTGCTTGTAGATCTTCTTCTGTGAAGTGTCTGTTCATTTCCTTAGCCCATTTGTCAATAGATTCTTAAAGGTTCTTCTATCCTATGACTTTCTGGGACACAAGGAATCCATGGCCATGAAAAAAAAAAAAAAAAACCTAATTAATTCTTTGAAACACAAACCCATGACTATAGAACAAAAAAATTCTTAAGAAAAGCCCAGGCAGATTTCTTAAGTTATTGGCA
This sequence comes from Sciurus carolinensis, assembly GCF_902686445.1. NCBI lineage: Eukaryota > Metazoa > Chordata > Mammalia > Rodentia > Sciuridae > Sciurus > Sciurus carolinensis. Next base: position 1,264,881 of record NW_025920121.1, on the reverse strand, counting down.
AGTTTCTCACATTTGTTCTGCATTCAAATATATTACGTTTATATCTACAACTTCAAAATATTAACAGATGAGTAGATCAGTAGAACTTTTCATATGAAGTATCTTATCGTTTTCCCTTTCTCTTCTTCTTTCCTGCATATGGAAAAAAATCATCATTCTATAAAATTTGAGGTTGTGGTCTTATTGTTATAATAACTTTTACTGTAACATTTGAAGAATTTTCCAGTAAAATCACAATAGGAATTTTTTTAAGTGTGATAATGTAAAGTAAAACAGGTATATTTAGTTTTACTGAAACACATAAAGACATGTCAGAAACTTAGTAAATAAGTATTCTTCTGCACAAAAATTCTTAATTTTATCATAGTTCTGCAAAGTTGACAAAGAAGAAATCTCAGGGCTCACCGAAGGGCTGGTCAGTTTGAAACTTGTCTCTTGGTTGACTCCATTGACTTTCTAATCCCTTTACTAGAAGCATTTTCAAAAAAATACATATAGCTCTTCAGTATCCTGGATTTTTTTTACTAACTTTATTTTTATTAGACAATACAGTTTGACATGTATTTTCCACAATTTTATTTTTCTTACTATCTTGTTACATAAACATCATATTGAAAATTTGTATTTTCTTGTAATTCTTTTTATTTGATCTAATAAGT